>NW_004443973.1:8378171-8400122 GCF_000243295.1 Trichechus manatus latirostris | reverse complement strand
GTCCTGGCCCAGATAGCTTCACTGGAGAATTCCACCAAACATTCAGAGAAGAGCTTATGCAAGTACCACTCAAACGATTTCAAAACACAGAAAAGGAAGTGACATTTCCGAATTCATTCTATGAAGCCAACATAACCCTGATACCAAAACCAGGCAAAGACACCACAAAAAAAGAAAATTACAGACCAATATCTCTCATGAACATAGATGTAAAAATTCTTAACAAAATTCTAGCCAATAGAATTCAGCATCATATCAAAAAAATAATACACCACAACCAAGTAGGATTCATACCGGGTATGTCAGGATGGTTCAACATTAGAAAAATCAATCAACATAATCCACCACATAAATAAAAGGAAAGAAAAGAATCACATGATCATCTCAACTGACGCCGAAAAGGCATTCGACAAACTCCAATACCCGTTCCTGATAAAAACTCTCAATAAAATAGGCATAGAAAGGAAATTTCTCAACATAACAAAAGGTATCTAAGCAAAACCAACGGCCAACATCATTCTTAATGGAGAGGGGCTGAAAACATTCCCCTTAAGAAGAGGAACAAGGATGCCCTTTATCACCACTCCTATTTAACCTTGTGCCGGAAGTCCTGCTAGAGCAATAAGGCAAGAAAAAGAAATAAAGGGCATCCAAATTGGTATGAAGAAGTTAAACAGTCCCTGTTTGAAGATAATATGATACTATACATAGAAAACCCTAAAGACTCCACGAGAAAACTACCGGCACTAATAGAAAGATTCAGCAGAGAAGCAGGATACAAGATAAACATACAAAAATCAGTTGGATTCCTATACACCAATAAAGAGAATGATGAAAAGGAAACCAGGAAAACAATTTATAATAGCCCCTAAAAAAATAAAATACTTAGGAATAAATCTAACCGCAGACGTAAAAAATCTATACAAAGAAAACTACAAAACACTACTTCAAGAAACCAAAAGAGATCTACATAAATGGAAAAACATACCATGCTCATGGATAGGCAGATTGAACATTGTGAAAATGACAATTCTACCAAAGCAATCTACAAATACAATGCAATCCCAATCCAAATACCAACAACATTCTTTAAAGAGACAGAAAAACTAATCAAAGGGAAAAAGCCCTGGATAAGTAAAGCACAACTGAAGAAAAAGAAAGTAGCAGGACCCACACGACCTGACCTCAGAAGCTACTATACAGCTGCAGTAGACACAACAGCCTGGTACTGGTACACAACAGATAGATTGACCAACGGAACAGAATTGGGAACCCAGATGTAAATCCTTCCACCCATGGTCACATGATCTTTGACAAGGGCCTGAAGTCCATCAAATGTGGAACAAGACAGTCTTTTTAACAAATGGTGCTGGCAAAACTGGATGTCAATTTGCAAAAAAATGAAACAGGACCCATACCTCACACTGTATACAAAAACACTGAAAACGGATCAAAGACCTAAATATAAAGCCAAAAACTATAAAGTTCATAGAAGAAAAAATAAGATCAACGCTAGAGTTCTTGATACATGGCATTAACAGGATACAAAGCATAACCAACAACACAAAACTCCAGAAGATAAGCTAGATAACTGGGATCTTCTAAAAATTAAACACTTATACTCATCAAAAGACTTCAGCAAAAGAGCAAAAAGAGAACCTACAGACTAGGAAAAAAAATTTGGCTATTACAAATCAAAGGTGTAATCTCTAAAATCTATAAGAAAATCCAACACCTCTACAACAAAAAGACAAATAATCCAATTAAGAAACAGGCAAAGGAAATGAACAGATACTTCACCAAAGAAGACATTCAAGAGGCCAAGAGACACATGAGAAAATGCTCATGATCACTAGCCATCAGAGAAATGCAAATCAAACCACAAAGAGATACCATCTCATCCCAGCATTACTGGCAGTAATTAAAAAAAAACAGGAAATAACATGCTGGAGAGGCTGCAGTGAGATCGGAACTCTTATGCACTGCTGGTGGGAATGCATAATGATACAACCATTTTGAAAACGATGTGGTGCTTCCTTATAAACCTAGAAATAGAAACACTATACGATCCAGCAATCCCACTCCTAGGAATATAACCTAGAGAAAAAGAATCGGCACACAAATAGACATATGCACACTCATGTTCACTGCAGCATTGTTCACAATAGCAAAAAGATGGAAACAATCTAGATGCCCATTAACAGATAAATGGATAAACAAACTATGGTACATACACACAATGAAGTATTATGTAATGATAAACAATAATGATGAATATGTGAAACATCTCATAACATGGATGAGTCTGGAGGGCAACACGCTGCGTGAACTAAGCTAATCACAAAAGGACAAATATGAGACTACTACTGTAAAAACTCATGAAAAGGTTTGCACACAAAAAGAAACAATCTTTGATGGTTATGAAGGAGGGGAGGGGTGGGATGGAAAACATTAAATAGGCAAGAGATAAGTGGAAAGATTAGTCCAAAGGACTAATGGCCCACAATTACCATGGCCTCCACCAGACTGAGTCCAGTGCATCTGGATGGTGCCTGGCTACCACAACTGACTACTCTGACAGGGATCACAATAGAGGGTCCTGGACAGAGCTGTAGAAAAATGTAAAACAAAATTCTAACTCACAAAAAAAGACCAGACTTACTGGCCTGACAGAGACTGGAGACACCCTGAGAGTATGGCCCCCAGACATGCTTTTAGCTCAGTAATGAAGTCACTCCCTAGGTTTGCCCTTCAGCCAAAGATTAGACAGGCTCATAAAACAAAATGATACTAAAGGGGCACAACAGCCCAGGGACAAGGACTAGAAGGCAGTAGGGGACAGGCAAGCTGGTAATGGGAAACCCAAGGTCGAGAAGGGAGAGTGTTGACATGCTGTGGGGTTGTTAACCAATGTCACAAAACAATATGTGTACTAACTGTTTAATGAGAAGCTAGTTTGTTCTGTAAACCTTCATCTAAAGTACAATTTTAAATAAATAAATAAATAAAAGGAAATGGAATGCAGAAAGATCGATATCCAGCATTAGTGAGCTGAAATGGAATGGCATTGGCCATTATGAATTGGACAATCATATGGTTTACTATGCCGGGAATGACAAATTGAAGAGGCATGGCATCCCATTCATCGTCAAAAAGAACATTTTAAGATCCATCCTGAAGTACAACGTTGTCAGTGATAGGATAATATCTATATGCCTGCAAGGAAGATCAGTTAATACAACTATTATTCAAATTTACGTACAAACCACTATGGCCAAAGATGAAGACACTGAAGACTTTTACCAACTTCTGCAGTCTGAAATTGATCAAACAAGCAATCAAGATACATTGATAATTACTAGTGATTGCAATGCGAAAGTTGGAAACAATGAAGAACAATCAGTAGTTGTCCTTTCAAGGAAAATATGGCCTTGGTGACAGAAACGATGCCGGAGATCACATGATAGAATTTTGCAAGACCAACGACTTCATTGCAAACACCTTTTCTCAACAACATAAACAGCGACTATACTCATGGACTGCACCAGATGGAATAAAGGAGAATCAAATCAACTACATCTATGAAAAAAGACAATGGAAAAGCTCAATATCATCAGTCAAAACAAGGCCAGGGGCCGACTGCAGAATAGACCAACAATTGTTCATATGCAAGTTCAAGCTGAAGCTGAAGACAATTTAAACAAGTCCAAAAGAGCCAAAATACGATCCTGAGTATATTTCACCTGAATTTGGAGACCATCTCGAGAAAAGATTTGATGCACTGAACACTAATGACCAAAGACCAGACGGGTTTTGGGGTGACATCAAGGATATCATACATGAAGAAAGCAAAAGGTCATTAAAAAGACAACAGAGAAAGAAAAGACCAAAAATGGATGTCAGAAGAGACTCTGAAACTTGCTCTTGAAGCTAAAGCAAATGAAAAAAATGATGAAGTAAAAGAGCTGAACAGGAGATTTCAAAGGGTGACTTGAGAAGACAAAGTAAAGTATTATAATGAAACGTGCAAAGATCTGGAGATAGAAAACCAAAAGAGAAGAACATGTTCAGCATTTCCCAAGCTGAAAGAACTGAAGAAAAAAAAAATTCAAGACTTGAGTTGCAATATTGAAGGATTCTATGGACAAAATACTGAATGATACAGTAAGCATCAAATGAAATGGGAGGAATACAGTCATTATACCAAAAAGAATTGGTCAACGTTCAACCATTTCAGGAGGTAGCGTATAATTAAGAACCAATGGTACTGAAGGAAGAAGTTCAAGCTGCACTGAAGCCATTGGCGAAAAACAAGCCTCCAGGAAATGATGGGATACCACAGAGATGTTTCAACAAATGGATGCAACGCTGGGAACTCTCATTTCTCTATGCCAAGAAATTTGAAAGACATCTACCTGGCCAACCAACGAGATCTATATTTGTGCCAATTCCAAAGAAATGTGACCCAACAGAATGCAGACATTGTGAAACAATATCATTAATATCACACACAAGTAAAATTTTGCTGAAGATCATTCAAAAGCAGTTGCAGCAGTACATCGACATGGAACTGCCAGAAATTCAAGCCAGATTCAGAAGGCGACATGGAACAAGGATATCATTGCTGATATCAGATGGATCTTGGCAGAAAGCAGAGAATAACAGAAAGACGTTTACCTGTGTTTTATTGACTATGCAAAGGCATTCGACTGTGTGGATCATAACAAATTATGGATAAAATTGCGAAGAATAGGTATTCCAGAACACTTAATTGTACTCATGAGGAACCTGTACATAGACCAAGAGGCAGTCATTCAAACAGAATATGGGGATACTACATGGTTCAAAATTAGGAAAGGTATGCATCAGGGTTGTAGCCTTTCACCATACTTATTCAATCTATATGCTGAGCAAATAATCCAAGAAGCGGGATTATATGAAGAAGAGTGTAGTATCAGGATTGGAGGACAACTCATTAACATCCTGTGATATGCAGATGACACAACCTTGCTTGCTGAACACGAAGAGGACTTGGAGCACTGTTAAGGTGAAAGACTACAGCCTTCAATATGGATTACACCTCAACATAAAGAAAACAAAAATCCCCCCTACTGGTTCAGTAAGCAACATCATGATAAACGGAGGAAAGACTGAAGTTGTCAAGGATTTCATTTTACTTGGATCCACAATCAAATACAAATTGTGGATACACATTTTTCCACAATTTCATTTTACTTCCATCCACTGATGGAAGCATCAGTCAAGAAATCAAATGACATACTGCATAGGCAAACCTGCTGCAAAAGACCTCTTTAAAGTGTTCAAAAGCAAAGATGTCACCTTGAAGACTAAGGTGCGCTTGACCCAAGCCATGATATTTTCAATTGCCTCATACGCAGGTGAAAGCTGGACAATGAATAAGGAAGACCGAAGAAGAACTGATGCCTCTGAATTATGGTGTTGGCAAAGAATACTGAATGTATCACAGACTGCCAAAAAAAACAAATAAACCTGTCTTGGAAGAAGTACAGCCAGAATGCTCCTTAGCAGCAAGGATAGCAACACTTTGTCTCACATACTTTGGACACGTTATCACGAGGGATCAATCCCTGGAGAAGGACTTCATGCTTGGTAAAGTAGAGGGTCAGGGAAAAAGAGGAAGACCCTCAATGAGATGGACTGATACAGTGGCTACAACAATGAGCTCAAACATGGCAATGACTGTGAGAGGATGGCACAGGACCAGACAGCGTTTCATTCTGTTCTTCACAGGATCGCTGTGAGCTGGAAGTGACTCGATGGCACCTAATAACAGGGATGTTAAAAAAAATCACCAAAAAGGTGGGGAGAGAGGACACTCAGGAACTGCTTAACTTGGTATTCTCAAAGTACATACACATCATCACATTATTCTGGCACTAGTGTATGGAACCTGTAGAGGGTCAGTGAAAAAGAGGAAGATGGATTGACACAGTGGCTGCAACAACGGGCCCAAGCATAAGAACAACTGTGAGGATGGTGCAGGACAGGGCAGTGTTTCGTCCTCTTGTACATAGGGTCGCTATAAGTTGGAACTGACTCAATGGCACCTAACGACAATGGTGTATGGAACCTAGCACAATGTTTGAAACACAACTAACCTATCCATTTTGGTTTGTAGCAGAATTATATCCCTCCGCATCAAGTCTGTAGGCATCATACCCTGAGACTGCGAACATAATTTTTTTATATTTCAAATCAATAACAACATCAGTTAAGCACTTGCAAAGCATGTACTCTCTAGCAAATCCTAATACAAATGTTTTACGTGAATTTTATTACTAGACACTATTATCTCCCAATTTCCAAGTGAGGAAACTCAGGCTACAGAAGTGTATGGATCATAACAAATTATTATGATCCATAGTGAAGTTACTTGCTAAGGTCTTACCAAAGATATTAAGTAGCAGAGTCAGACAGCATTTTAGCTTTGATTTTTTTTTAAAGCAACCAGTTATTCTCAGTAACACACAAATTAGAAATAAAGTCTGCTTTATATAGATTAAATTGGAATACTTATATATAGAATACATGAAAGCATCTATGACATTCTCAAACAGTTTGTAAACAGAGCTACTGAAGTGGAAAGAGAGTTAGAAATACAAGAGGCAGGGTTAGTACAGTGTACCACATAGCCCAATTCCTCATTTGATTAAATTTGAACTGTTAAATCTGCATAGACGAGAGGCCAAGTGATTTGCCAAAATCATGTAGATCCAGCTAGGGACAGAACTGCTACCAGAAGTCTGATTCCTAGTCCAGTGTTTTCTCTTTCTCCACTACAGTCACTGCCTTTACTTGTATACTGCATATCACTTTTAAAATAAGTATAACATAAAATATATGCATAATATCACAAGTAATATCAATTTTGACATCATTATTTGCTTGGTGTTAATGAAAGGAATTATAGCTTAGCCTCTGAGATGCCTGAAGCAGGGACTGTGCTTTTAAATTTGTCCCCTTAAACAACATTAGGATGGAAATACTATATCCATGTTTTCAGGTTCATGATCAAAGAAACAATCGACGCTAATTGTACCAGTAATTTTTCTATCAAATTCTGGTATGTGTTACATACTATAATTCATATGTAATAGGTGGTACTTTCCAATAGATATGAAGGCATAACAAAATTAAATGATTAAATCAAATATTTTTCTGTAGCTTTAATGGCATACCTCTTCTGTTTTCAACTGGTTCCCTCCTTTCCACCCAACCATCTTAACTCCAAGTCCTGTGGCCCATCACCTACTATAAAACCTTGGGCAAGTAAGTTACTTAACCTCTCAGTGATTCAATTTCCTCATCTGCAAAAGAGGGATAGTTAAGGACCCTCTTAAATGTTGAAAGGTTAAATGACATAATTCTTAAATGACATATTCTAAAGTATTTACAACATTGCCTGACAGATAATAATCTCTCAGTACAAATTAGCTGTTATTATTGCCGTGGTGATTGCCTCTCTAATCCATCTCTGCTTCCTTTCAAACACATGGAAAATACACAAAGAACCAAATAACTCTAGCATTGCTTTCCGAAGCATAAATCAATCTGCTTGCCCTTGAGTGAAGCGATGGCTCAATCTCAAGTGGCTTGTCCCCAAGAACTCTTCCATGAACATGTACTAAGAGCGTCTCTTTCCACTCTGATGTCACAGTGGAATTTGACATGACCTTAAGAGCTGAGTACATCTAAATGTGTTTTTTCAATGAATAATAATACCTACCATATTATTTGAATGTTTTCTATTAACTGCTATTCATGTTCATGTTTGAGTATAAGAATTTCAAATCTTGGGGTATATTATTTTTAAATATTCAGTTCATATTCAGTTCACATTAAAATAGTGGCCAGAGAAACTGTTTCTCTGGCTTTGGAGCAAAATAGGTTTGGATTCAAAACATGGCTCAACCATATACCAGCTATGTGATCTAAAGTAAATTACTTAAATTCTCTAAGCCTCAGTTTCATCATTTGTAAAATGATGAAAGTACCTCCATATCACAGAATTATCGTATGAAATAAATGAAATCATGTATCACTTAGCAATGACCAACACATAATAAATGTTTAATAAATGACAGCTATCATTAATACTATCACCAAAAGATACAGGTAATAAAGACAATGGCTTCTTATATGAAACACATTTCTTTCTAACTTCTTATAAGAAAGCACCTATTTCATAATTTAAAAACTGAGAAGTAAAATTACAATTTATATTTTAACTGAAATTGCATTGCTCTCATTTTCTCTACTATAAAACATAAAGCAAAATACTCTGAAGAGTCCTCCATTAAAATAAACTTGTAGGCCTTTGGAGAAGACAGCAAAGAAAGCTTAGTTTTATGTTTAATTTATCAAGTTCCAAGCTTAAGTAGAAAATATTCAATCACCATCAACAGTACCTCCACAACATATTGTACTATTCAATTTAAGATTAAAGGTGATTTGTCGTAGAACTCTAACTTTTAAATGCCCTCATTGAAAAGGCACAATTCTGAACTATCCCTAACCACCATTTACTGCCCAAAAATAAAATGTAAAGTACCCCATAAAAGCACTGTTATATGATGATTAAGTTCTTGCTTTCATGTTAAGTCAAATTTCACTCTGAATACTAGCAAAAAAGGACAATTTGATTAAGAAGATTTCTATTTGAAATCAAATCTGTTCTTACATTCACTTACAAGTTAATAATATATCAACACTATATAAGTTTATTAACAGCATTACTGGGCTGATCTCAACAGATGACAGGGAATCTTCAAATTCTAATTTTAAATACACCACTCTTGTTTAAGAAAACAGTGTTCAAAACAACTTGGGCCTCCAAAAAAGAAACTACAGGGGTTGCTGAGGACAAGAGATTAGCACTCCCTGCCAGCTTGAACACACGCCTGAAACTGCTGTTGAATAGGGTCAGTGTTGTCTATGGTAACACCCAGGCCACACAGAAAGGAGAAATAACAGTAGACACTAGGAACCAAAGACAGTCAAACAACAGTGAGTCACAGGTCTTAGTACCATCAGGACACCGTCAGCAAAACTGAGTTCACCAATCCCAACTCTCTTAACCCCCACACACAATATTAAAGAATTAGAACTACTGACGTAGTTTATTTTTGCTCTTCTCCTTTTGCCACGCCTGACTATGACACCTACACATCCTTGCCCTTCCCTCCGCCCCTCACACTGACAACTGTTCCTCAAATAAGGACAATGGTTGTAGAAAGGCTTCTCTCTAAATAGCACATAATCCACGCCCACACACCGAAGCCGAGCAGCATGACACTGACAGTTTTCAGTCCCTCCAGTTCTTTCCAATTTGTGGCGCCTCCGTACAACTCAGAAAAAGAAGAGGTGAGCAGAACACTCAATTCGATTATTTGGCATAGGATCTGCTAGTTTGGAACCTTCTGACCCTTCGCCTCGACCCGAATGGGCAAAACAGCCGATGCTCAGCCCAACCTAGTCACTTCCAGGAATCTCCGTGAACAGGGCTGGGGAAACCACCACCCAGCGGGGTAAAGAGGGTCTCCAGAGCTCCATAACCATCCTGCCATTGTGCTGGGAAATCAAGATGATGAGGCGGCGTGGTTGGGTCAGCACGGGCCACCGCGGAGTTTGAGTAGCCGCGGCCGCCGCAGAGATCTTAGGCCACTAGATGTGGGGCGGGGGCACCCGGGAAAGGCTTGCGGGTGAACTGGGAGCATATTTCCCAGGGGGAAAGCTCAGCATGCCTCCCCTCTGCCAAGCCCTCCCAATTGCCCTCATCTTGAGCACTCTACCTGCGAGAAGCGGGCAACGCCCGGCGCTGGAGTCTAGCCTGCCAGCCTTGGCCGCCACCGTGCAGCCTGCCTCGGGAGCAGGCAGCCGCCTCCACTGACAGAACGATGGGCCTGGCCAACTCCTTCCCATCAAACCCCGCGCTCCCGCCGCCCGCCAATCCACGCCATGGCCGGGACGCGCCGCTCCCCCGTCATGTGACTGGGGCCGGGGTGGGCAGTTGGGGCGGAGAGCCGAACGGTTGGGCTAGGGGGGTTTGTGGTTGCTTTGGCGGATGCAGGCGGCTCGTCGTCGCGTCTCAGAGGTGTACTGCAGTTTATTACGACTCTTTCTTATTCCTCCCCTGCCTTTTTCTGTTTTAAAGCCTGTAATGCCAAGTTTCACTGAAAAAAGAAAACACTGAAATCGGTCCTGGTGTGGGAAGGACAAAAGATGGGGAGTTGAGGGTGGCAATGGGTGCGTCTGGAAAGGTGTCCGTTTTGAAGAATCCTCGATCAGCTGTCAACCAGCGGGCAACAGATCAAGTTAATACTACACACATGTAAGAGACCAGTTCCCAAACAAGCCAGTGGAGAAAACTCGGCCTAGTCCCCACAAGCGTTTGAGGCTTTTATCACTCATGGACGTCAAAAAGGGTCATTTGATGACTGGGCGCTTACCTCACTGGTGTGTGGTAAGCTTCAAACGGCAATTGATGTTGATTTCAAACTTGCAGCTAACAACATAAGCTGTTTTCATTCTTAAAACTCTTACCTCAAAAATACTCCCTGAACTGGTACTGATACGTGAGCCAACGATAAACCACTGAGGGTATATTTGACTCAGATTTGAAACTTTGCCAAAAGAGTGTTCAATTTCGTAGTCAACTGGGAAAGACAAGTCTGAATAACAAATGATACTTGAATGAGAAAAAAAAAAAAAAAGAGATATGCGCAAGGTAAGGGAGAAGGGTAGAAACCTTCAGTGAAGGCTTTTTATTAAGTTGACCTATGACTTACATGTTTTACCCAGGTGCGTAAACATCTTTCATGGTTTTCTTCTGCTTTATTTAGTTGCATACACATTTTAAAATAAAAAGTTCCCATGATTTGTAAAGAGTATAATAGTTTCCGTATGCTACATTTAAACTTTGACAACGCAAACAGGCTAAGTAAAAAAATTGAGTTTAGTTATCTCGTTGGCAAGAATCTTTTATTATACTAGAAGCTACCAGATGACTCACCGTGGATTCGTTTGCTCTGAAAGCTAAGATCTTTAGTTGCAGCTCAGTAAACTAAAAAGCATGAAGAGAAGAGAACTAAAATTTACTTAGTGTGTACTGTGGGTCTGACACTTTACAAATGCAGAAGGAAACAAATATTTCACCTGTTTTGTTATGGAAGTTTAACCGTTTTGTTTTTCATCCTTTGCTATTTCAAACTATGCAAACACTTCTCACCTCAGGAAGATCTCCTTTCCTTAGAGAACCAGGAAGAATGGTTTTCTGCTTGCTAATGATTTGGCCTCGAGTTTTAATTGAGCCATCAAGGTCTATTGTAAAGGGGAAAAAAAATGGGAGGAGGAGGCAGAGAAGAGCTAGCTAGGTGCCAGAGGTTCCAAAACAACCTAATCCTGAGGCGTAATTCCCTACGGAATTACTTTAGGAAGTGGCAGAGTTTGGCTTGGCAAGGGGAGGTAGAGAAGTATTGAATCATTAACTCTTTTAATCTTCCCAACAACCTTTTAAAGCATCATTTTTCCAGTGAGGAAGCTGAAAAGTAGGAAGATTATGTACATTGTTGAAGGTAACACTATACCACTGCCTGTTTTATATAAATGAGGTTAAGAGTTTAAGGTATGAGTTTGTCAGACAAATAAGGTGAGGGAAGGACATTATAAGCAGAAGAATCAACATATACACTATATGGCTTGACTACTGGGTATAGAGTCATTCCAAATATTGAGGACCAGGCCCAGTGGTAAGTGCTCGAATAGAGAAAAATAATACAACTGCCTGGTGGTGTAGTGGTTAAGAGCTATGGCTGCTAACCAAAAGGTCAGCAGTTTGAATCCACCAGGTGCTCCTTGGAAGCCCTATGGATCAGTTAGTTGGTAATGGGTTTGGTTTTTGTTTTTCTTGTTTATTTGTTTTGTTTTTGTTTGTTTTTTTGGCCCTAAAACAGCTGACACTAGAGAGAGAAACATTCAGGAACACAAACAAAAAATACAATACAAGGTAAATAAGTTTTGTGATAGAGGCAAATGTTCAAAGTATCAGAAAATGATAAGGCAACAGCATCCTGGGGGGCAGGGGGAGCCATTGAAGGTAGTGCTTTAGCTGAGTCCAAATAATGAGTTATTCCCTGCTAATCCTAAAATTGTTCTGGGAGAGGTTCTAAAGAAGTGAAATCTGAAGAATAGCAGAGAAGGTGAGAAAGGAAATAAACTGCTCTAGTCAGTGGAATTTCAAAAGGTCTAGTCTCTATTTCTTCAACAAATATGTGAGCCATGTTTATGTAAAGAAATAATGAAAATTGCTAGGAGAGTTTACAGTAGGGGCATTCATTAATCTAGTTGGAAAGGTTAGGAGGTTGAGGAAGTCATACTAAATGGATATCCAAAGGATGAGAAACTGAAGAAAAAAGAAAGGGAAACAAAGGGAATATCATGTCTAAAGGCATTTTGTCAGGAGGGAACATTGTAAGCGTGAGGGAATCAAAGGAGGCCATTGTGGCTGGAGCATAGATTACAGGGAGAGAGTACTACAGTATCAAGCTGGAGGACAGATTTTGCAGGGTTTCGTTGGCCATATTGAGAACCTTAACCCTGAGGGTATGGGCCCCCGACACCCTTTTAACTCAGTACTGAAGTCACTCCTGAGGCTCACCCTTAAGCCAAAGATTAGACGGGCCCATAAAACAAAATGAGACTAAATGGGGACACCAACCCAGGAGCAAGGACAAGAAGGCAGGAAGGGACAGGAAAACTGGCAATGGGAAACCCAAGGTCGAGAAGAGGAGAGGGTTGACATATCATGGGATTGGCAACCAATGTCACAAAATGATATGTGTATTAATTGCTTAATGAGAAACTAATTTGCTCTGTAAACCATCTAAAGCACAATTTAAAAACAAAAAAAAGAACGTTAGTCTTTGATAAGACGGAGGTTCCCAAACTGTGGAAAATTCCACTACCTCAAGCAGGTTGCTTGGCATGCCCTGTAGCTTTACATTAGAATCCTGGTTCCTTTGCTTGGCATGCCCTGTAACTTTCCATTAAAATCCTGGTTCACTTCTCGACTGCTGCCCAAAACTAGAGGAAATTGGCAGAAACCAGTTTAGGCGCCATGTTAACATTCAGGATAACCTTTTAGCTCGTTAAATACCTGATACATAGTAACTTCCCCACCTCTAGGTAGAGTTTAACTGCCATTTTCTGAACATGCGATGAATGAAGTTATATGTAAACCCCTTTGCGCCTGCAGAATATGATTAAGAATGTTGCTGATGTAAGTTGCATGAACTTCCTGCCTGTAAACCCCTTAAAAGTAACCTTCCCCTTCGCCCTCACTGAGCAGTCTTGGTGGCAGCAGCACCAACTGTTTCCTTTCTTTGCACAATGAAGTAAAGGTGCCTTTCCACTCTCCCACCTCGGTGTCTTGTTTGTTAGCTGAGATGAGTTGCACCAAGCAGAACCTGGGGTTTCTACTGGGCAACATTGAGAGCAAAGGGGAGAGAGGGGGTTTTGACATGATCAGATCTGTGTTTTGAAAAGATCATTCCCACTGCAGTGAGGAGAAAACAAGCAGGCCATCATTGGACCAATTAGGAGCTATGCATTAAGGATAGTGTTAGTAGTTGAAATGAATTGATGTAGGGACAAAGGAGATGGAGACAAGTGGAAAAAATGAAACAATTTAGAAAGTAAAATGGGGAGGTCTTTGTGATTGATTTAGATATGATGCAGTGGGATAGGGATTGAAGGAGATTGACAAATCATGACTGGCTTGCCCAATGGGTGGTATCACTGAGATGTGGGAACACTGGAAGAAAGGCAGGTTTTGGAGAAGATCTAATTTCAATTTGAACATAAGTTTAAGATGTTTGTGTGACTTGAAGGGGAGATGTCAGGTTAAGAGTTTGGACTTAAGGATCTGCAGCATTGAGAAGTCTGGGCTGGAAAAAAAATAGTTTGCAGTTTATAATCTGTCCTTTTCTGAAAGATACTTAATTTTCAAAACGCAAATATCACTTTTTTTAATTTTAGAGAAAAAACTCACATTGCAAAAAAACAGAAAATAAAAAGTGGAAATCTTTAGAGCAGATTCCCAGACTTCTTGAGAACACCTGGAACCCTTGTTAGAAATCAAAATTCTCAGGCCCCTCCCCTGGAGATTCTGACTCCATACATCTGGTACGGGGCCTAGAAGTTCAGATTTTTAACAAGTGCCACTGGTGATTGTTTTCATCAGGGAGTTTCACTGGGCAGCCTCCAGTGTCAGAAGCTGTTTAAGTTGTCACCTGAGGTGTGTATTAAAATGAAATTCTGATCCCTGCAGACTAAAATCTCTAGGGATAGAAAGGAGAAATGGAGTGAGGAAGAAGGTACCACACCAGGTAGTCCAAGACTTCACCCTCCATCTTTGGCAGGGATATCCTAGGCTCTCCACCAGGCAGTTCAGATAAAAAGGCATCCTTTGCTGGATAATGCATATGTAGGCAGCAGGTAACAACAGTGATATCAGCTTTCCTGGCTCCTAGCCCAGGTCTCCTGCCTTGCCCTCTGAATGATGCTCAATCCACTCAGATGTTCTCTTTTTCTACCTGCTCCTATCAAGGCCCACGTTTCCCTTCCCGACCCCCCAGTCTTCTTCAGTGTTATGCTCCAACACCATCTTTCTACTCTTCCGGTTTGGGAGTTTTTTAGCTTACCTCCCTGGAAGTAGGATCAAATGCTATGTTCCACTCCTTTTAGCAAGGCTGTTTTATTCTTTTTTTTTAAATTTTTTTAATTGTACTTTATGCGAAGATTTACAGAATAAAATAGTTTCTCATTAAACAGTCAGTACACATACTGTTTTATGACATTGGTTAACAACCCCACAACATGTCAACACTCTCCCTTCTTGACTTTGGAGGACCTTTTTTTCTTTTGGTGAAAATATACATAAGGGCTGTTTTATTCTTAAGAGCTTACATTGGAAGTAATTTTTTTATTTGTTTTTTTTAAGCCTGAATTGAATGTTCTCTTTATTTTGTTGTTATTGTTAGCTGCCATATAGTCGGCCCCCAACTCATGGCAACTCCATGCACAACAGAACAAAACACGTCCAGGTCCTACGCCATCCCCATGATCCATGGGGATGTTCATTGGCTGATATTTGGAAGTAGATCGCCAAGCCATTCTTCCTAGTTTGTCTTAGTTTGGAAGCTACAATAAAACCTGTTCAGCATCATAGCAACAGGCAAATCTCCACTGACAGATGGGTGGTGGTTGTGCATGAGGTGCACCCAGGTCTCCCGCATGGAAGGGGAGAATTCTGCCACTGACCCATCACTGCCCTCTTTGTTGTCTTTGTAGTCTTGCTATAATAACTCTTAAGTCTCTGTGAACTCTGAGGATGCTTCTGATTAGGGGAAGAATCAGGAAGTATGGGGGAAAAGGAATTATTTTTTGTGTTGAGGAAATAGAGCAAACATACAGAAAAGTTTATAAAATAGAAGTGTACTACTTAAAAACTATAAAACATTCATGTAACCCCATGTGGGTCAAGAAGTAGAACATTACCAGTACCCTAAAAGGCCCCAATGTGCCCGTTTTCCTATTATAACCCCCACCTGCCTAGAGATAAACATTGTCATGATTATTATCATATTCATTTCCTTGTTTTACTACCTGATTACTCATCTGAGAATTCTATTATTAAACCACCACTGCCTACATATATATATATGTATGTGTGTGTGTGTGTGTGTGTGTGTGTGTGTGTGTGTGTGTGTGTGTATGTAGGTATATGCCAAACCCATTGCCTTCGAGTCGATTCTGACTCATAGTGACCCTATAGGACTGAGAAGAATAGTCCCATAGGGTTTCCAAGGAGCAGCTGGTAGATTCAAACTGTTGACCTTTTGGTTAGCAGCCGAGCTCTTAACCACTGCACCACCAGGACTCCATACACACACACACACACGCAGACAGGCCTGGAGATCAACTTCCGAAAATCAGCCAATGAAAACCCTATGGCTCATGGGTATGGCACAGTGGCACAGGACTGGGCAGCATTTCATTCTGTTGTATATATATGGGGGATGGCACAGTGACACAGGACTGGGCAGCATTTCGTTCTGTTGTGTATATATATGTGTATGTGTGTTTATGTGTATATATACGTGTGTATGTATGTATGTATGTGTGTATGTATCCTGGAGCACATAAACAGATTTCTATAGGGTCTTTACCTTGATATGGAATTCCTGGTTCATAGGGCATGTATATCTTCAGTTTTAAAAGACAATGCCCATCAGGAGCAAGGGAAAATGAAGAAAACTAAAGACACAAGGGAAAGATTAGTCCAAAAGATTAATGGACCACAACTACCACAGCCTCCACCAAACTGAATCGAGTACAACTAGATGGTGCCCAGCTACCACTACCGACTGCTCTGACAGGGATCACAGTAGAGGGTCCCAGACAGAGCTGGAGAAAAATATAGAACAAAATTCTAACTCATAAAAAAAGACCAGTCTTAGTGGCCTGACAGAGACTGGAGAAACCCTGAGAGTATGGCCCCTGACAGCTTTTTAGCTCAGTACTGAAGTCACTCCTGAGGTTCACCCTTCAGCCAAAGATTAGACAGGCCCATAAAACAAAACGAGACTAAACGGGCACACCAGCCCAAGAGCAAGGACGAGAAGGCAGGAGGCAACAGGAAAGCTGGTGATTGGGAACGCAAGGTTGAGAAGGGAGAGTGTTGACATGTCATGGGATTGGTAACCAGTGTCACAAAGCAATATGTGTACTATTTAATGAGAAGATAGTTTGTTCTGTAAACCTTCATCTAAAGTATAGTTTAAAAAAAGATAATGTCAAACTTTTTCCAGATTGATTGCACCAATTTATATAAGCAACAATAGACGGCATGTAAATTCCTATTGCACCACATCCTCACCAACACTTTTTTTTTTAACTGTGCTTTAGGTGAAAGTTTACAGAGCAAATTAGTTTTTCATTAAACAATTAAGACGCAAATTGTTTTGTGACATCGGTTGCCAACCCCAGGATGTGTCAGCACTCTCCCCTTTTCTACCTCAGTTTCCCCACTTCTATTCGTCCACTCTTCCTCTCCCTTCCTGCCTTTTCGTCTTTGCTTTTGGACTGGTGTGCCCATTTAGTCTCGTATACATGGTTGAACCACGTGTATTATTGCTTGTTTTATAGGCCTGTCTAATCTTTGGCTGAAGGGTAAACTCTAGGAGTGACTTTAGTACTGAGTTAAAAGGGTGTCGGGGGGCCATAGTCTTGGGGTTTCTCCAATCTCTGTCAGACCAGTAAGTCCGGTCTCTTTTTGTAAGTTTGAATTTTGTTCTACATTTTTCTCTCGCTCTGTCTGGGACCCTGTCACTGCAGTTAGTGGTGGTAGCCGGGCACCATCTAGTTAACTGGACTCAGTCTGGAGGAGGCTGTGGTAGTTGTGGTCCATTAGTCTTTTGGACTAATCTTTCCCTTATGTCTTTGGTTTTCTTCATTCTCATTTGCTCCAGACTGGGTGGGACCAGTAATGTCCTCACCAATACTTTTTAAACGTTTTAATTTTTTGCCAATCTGATGGATGTGTAACAGCAATTTATTGTGTCTCTTTTGCATTTCTCTGATTATATATAAAGAATAGCACCTTTTCATATGAATAATGGCTATTTGAGGGTTTTTTTTCAGTAGTATTTATTGAGACCTTTTGCCCATTTTTATATCTGGTTCTTTTGTCTTTTATTTATTGTAATTCATTATATAAAGTGGAAACAAGTCTTTTGTTGATTATACGTGTTACAAATATTTTTCCCACTCTGTGATTTGGATTTTCCTTTTTTAATAATGTCTTTTGATTGAAAGAAGTTCTTAATGTAGTCAGATTTATCACTCTTTTATGATTAGTTGTATCTGTATACTATTTGAAAAATCTTTTACTATCCTCAGGTCATTATGATAGTCTTTTACATTGTCTTCTAAAATTTTATTGTTTTGCTTTTCAAATTTAGTTCTAGGCAGACCTAATTTTTTTTTTTTTTTAATGTGTAGAGAGAAGAAAGCATCTTAGTTTTGTTTTCTTGTTTTTTTCCATTGCACAAAGTTAATTCAGCACCATTTATTGAAAAGTGGTCCTTTCCACCCTACCCTACAGTGCCACATTGGTCATAAATCAAGTAACCATATATATGTAGATCTGTTTCTGACCTTGCTATTCTGTTCCATTCATCTATTATCCTTGTTATATATTGCTGGATTCAATCTGCTAATATTTTAAGATGTGGGGGACTTTCATGAATGAGATTGACCAGTAATTTTCCTTTCTGGTAATGTCTTTGTCTGGATTCAGTGTCAAAGTTATGCTACCTGGTTCATAAAGTGAGTTAGGGAATATACCTTATTCTTCTCTTCTCATTATTTTCATCTACTTATTCCTCCTATCTTTTGATCAGTTTGTAAGAACTCCCCAAAAACCCATTTGAATTTTTATTAAAATGTCTTTAATTGTATAGATTAATTTCAGGGAGAAATAATATCCTTCCACAGGAGCTTTCCCTTCCTGGAATATGGTATGACTCTATATTTGTTCCAGTGTCATCAGATGTTCTTCAGTAAGGTTCTATAGTTTTCATTATATAGGTCTCATACCCTCTAGTATGCAGAATTCTACATATGTGTCCCACCCCCAAGATTCCTGTCCCCTGGTTATTCAGTAAAGCATTAATCTAGGTACTGCTGTGAAGGGAAGTTACAGATGTAAATTGGCTTATGAATTTACACTTACATAATTACACTTATGGACCTTAAAATAGGGAGATTGCCCTGGATTATCTGCGTAAACCCAGTCTAATCACTTAAACCCTAATGTCTTGGTTATCTAGTGCTGCTATAACAGAAATACCACAAGTGGAAGGCTTTAATAAAGAGAAATTTATTCTCTCACAGTCTAGGAGGCTAGAAGTCCTAATTCAGGGTGCCAGCTCCAGGGGAAGGCTTTCTCTCTCTGTCAGCTCTGGGGGAAGGTCCTTGTCATCAATCTTCCCCTGGTATAGGAGCTTCTCAGTGCAGGGACCCCAGGTCTAAAGGACATAGTATTCTCCTGGCTCTTGTTTCTTGGTGGAATGGGGTCCCCTGTCTCGCTGCTCACTTGTCTCGTTTATATCTCAAAAGAGATTGACTCAAGATACAACCTAATCTTATAGATTGAGTCCTGACTCATTAACATAACTGCCTTTAATCCTGCCTCATTAACATTATAGAGGTAGGATTTACAACACATAGGAAAATCACGTCAGATGACAAAATGGTGGACAATCATATAATACTGGGTTTATGGCCTAGCCAAACTGATACACATTATGGGGGGACACAAATCAATCCATAACATTCTACCCTTTGGCCCTCAAAAATTCATGTCCTTGCCACATGTGAAACACATTCACCCTATCATATCAACAGAGAAAGTCTTCCCCTGGAGCTGGTGTCCTGAATTCGGACTTCTAGCCTACTAGACTGTGAGAGAATAAACTTGTTTGTTAAAGCCATCCACTGGTTATAGCAGCACTAGATAACTAAGACACCTAATAAGCAGAGAAAATTCTCCAGCTAGAGTCTTAGGTGTCTGGGTGGCACAAGTGGTTTGTGAGTGGCTACTAACCTAAAGATTGGAAATTTGAACTCACCCTTCAGCTCTGTGGAAGAAAGTCCTGGTGAACAGCTTCCATGAAGATTACAGCCAAGAAAACTTTATGGAACAGTTCTACTCTGTAATACATGGGGTCGCCATGAGTCAAAGGCTGACTCTTAAGACAGCTAACAACAAGAGTCAGTGAGAGACGTATGGCAGAAAGTGGGGAGCTGAGGAGAGATGGGGAGAAGAGGAAGTTAGAGAGATTCAAAGTATGAAAAGAACTCAACCCATTGTTGCTGACTTTGAAGATGGAGGAAGGAGTCCATGAGCCAAGGAATGTAGGCAGCCTCTAGAAACTGAATGCTTCCTGACTGACAGGCAGCAAGCAAATGGAGAACTTAGTCCTACAACCACATGGAACTGGATTCTGCTAACAACCTGAATGAGCCTGGAAACAGATTCCCCCTGAGAGCCTCCAGAAAGGAATGCGGCCTGCCAAAGGCCTTGTGAAACCTGAACAGAGACCAACAGAACCCCACTGTTCCTGGATTTTGACCTACAGAACTATAAGATGATAAATGAGTATTAAGTTGTTAAATGTGTGGTAATTTGTTAGGGCAACAAGAGAAAACTGATACACATCTTTCTCATTAAGCAAAAATAATTTTGATGGCTCATCATATGGCTCTAAGTGGAATGATACCAGGAAGGTCACTGCTCAAATCCTGTACCTGAGGTTTTTTGTTTACCTTTTATATCCAGACTAAAAATGCACATATATTTAAGGGAGATGTTGCTTGAAGTTACTATCAGGTGCTTCCTGAAGGTGGGTTTGGTAGATAAGATAGATACTACTTGGAAGAAGGTGAACAACAAATAGGGAGAAAGCACAGCACCAAAGCCAAAAGCATACAGTAAAGCAGAACAAGCAGTGAGAATCCTGTTTGCTTACTTGAGATCTAGACTTGTCCACTACGCTCTCCTGAAGCAAATGTCTGTTAAATATGGGTCCCATGTTCTAATAAAAAATTTGAAAAAATAAAGTCTAGAATGCTATGAAATAATTCTGAAAATATCCAATGTATTTTGGTATTGATATTTATCAAGTCTAACATTAAAGCTTTTTGTTATAAATAGTGCATAAATCCAGAAACCATTTATTGTCTGTGAGGCATGATTTAAAATCAGAACACAGACTTCCGGCAACATGGAGCTCTAGGCAGAAGCACCACCCTGTCTCTCCACAGCAAAGAGCCAAAAAACTAAGCCAAACAGAGAAAACAGCAATCCTGAAACCCTAAAACATCAAATGAAGAGATAAAGAACTCAGCCAAGCACCAAATGGAGCAAAAAAAACTGACAGAGAATGGAAAGTGAGGAGAGGTTCATGCAGAGCTCCCCTATCAGCTAATGCAGTGTGGATCCGCCATCTTGGACTCCTAGCAGAGACCAGCAAATAGGGGGTACGAGAAAGCAGCTTCACGGAGCTTCCAGCAGGAGACAGAACAACTGGTTTTTGGCTCCTGTTCCTCTCTCCTCTCTCCCATACCCATCTTAGCTCCACACATCGCAGTCTCACCCCTCCATTCTCCCTACCGGCACTGTGCGCTTAACATCACACCACCAAGCAGCACAGGCATGGCCTACCGGAACCTGCCCTGCATGGATTACCAACCCGCCCTGGTGGCTGTAGCAAGTGCCACAAACAACCCATCCCAGCAACTCCTCTTCAACTAGACCTGCCCTGCTGTACCATATCTGAGTGACCAACCCTGCCAATTGGAGAAGGAGGCAAAAAATATCGTGCCCACAGATGAGCGAACAGCAAAGAACACACAGCCTGCCTGCTCAGACATAGCCAAATTTAAAAAAAAAAAAAGGACTAAACAAATCTACAATTAATAAATGAGAAAAATAACTACTAAATGCCCCGAAGACAGCAGACAGTATAAAAACATTTACAAAAACAGAACAGGATGGTTCCAATAGGCATCCAAAATAAAACACCAGCTGACTTTCCAGTAGAAGAAAAGGCACTAGAACCACCTGATAGGGAATTCAAATGTCTAATGCTCAGAATTATCAAAGAGTTGAAGAAAAAAGCAAACAAAAAGGAGGAAAAAATAGACAAATTCATGGAAAAGGCAGACAAATTAATGGAAAATACAGACAAAAAAATGGAAGAATTCAGGAAAATAATGCAGGAACAAAATGCCAAAATAAGTTCACAACTAGAAATTATACAAAAACAACAATTAGAAATCCAAAAG
>NW_004443973.1:8337013-8377445 GCF_000243295.1 Trichechus manatus latirostris | reverse complement strand
TGTGGGGACCATGGTCTTGGGGAACATCTAGCTCAATTGGCATAACACAGTTTATAAAGACAACGTTCTACATTCTACCTTGGCGAATAGCGTCTGGGGTCTTAAAAGCCTGTGAGCAGCCATCTAAGATACTCCACTGGTCTCACCCCTTCAGGAACAAGGGTGAATGAAGAGAACAAGATACAAGGAAAAGATTAGTCCAAAGGACTAATGGACCACAGCTACCAAGGTCTCCACCAGAGTGAGTCCAGTACAGCTAGATGGTGCCCTGCTACCACCGGGATGACAATATAGGGTCCAGGACAGAGCTGGAAAAGGATGTAGAACAGAATTCTAACTCACAAAAAAAGACCAGATTTACTGGCCTGACAGACTGGAGAAACTCCGAGAGTATGTCCCCCAGACACCCTTTTAGCCCAGTGATGAAGCCTCTCCTGAAATACACCGTTCAGCAGGGGATTGGACAGCTTCATGAAACAAAACAGGACTAATGAGGCACAGCAGTCCAGGGACAAGAACTAGAAAGCAGGAGGGGACAGGAAAGCTGGTGATAAGGAACCCAAGGTTGAGAAGGGACAGTGTTGACATGTCATGGGGTTGTTAACCATTGTCATAGGGCGATATGTCTACTAACTGTTTAATGAGAAACTATTTGTTCTGCAAACCTTCATCTAAGGTACAAAAAACAAACAAAAAACAATTATCTATGCGAGATCAAATTGACAACAGCACCTCAAAAGGTTTGATGGGAAGCCTAGGAGACAATGAGTTGAAGATGATGATGGAATAATTTGGAAAAGGATAGTGAGAATAGCAGCACAACTGGAAGAATGTAATCGATGTCCCTGAATTGTACATGTAGAAACTTTCAAAATGGTTAACTTTGGCTATGTATATTTTCACCAAAAAAAAGGTCCTCAAGGTCGAGAAGGAAGAGTGTTGACATGACAGGGATTGTTAGCCGATGTCATAAAACAATATGTGTACTGACTGTTTAATGAGAAACTATTTATTCTGTAAACCTTCAGCTAAAGTACAATAAAAAAAATCAAAAAATAAATAAAATCAGAACACAAAGTATCCTGGCATGTAGATATTTCAAAACTCCGTGTGATGCTCAATCTAGTTATTGAAAAAAGAGAGGAACATTTCATTCTTATAATTAAAAAAAATAAACTTTGCTTGTTCTGGAAAAAATATAAGCTAAGCAAGTTAAAATACATTCTTGGCTTGGTGCCTGGTAACTCCAAAAAGTGGCATTCTAATGCTACCTAAAAAATAATGATTCACATGACAAATCAAGAGTTGGTGAAAATTGAATCTTCTTTTGTATGCATGTAAAGCTTACACATAAAACGAAGATGTAGTTTTGGCTGAAAAAAAAAAAGGAGAGAGAGATGAGAGAAATTAAAAACAAAAGAAGTGATAAGAAATGAGGAAAGAGGAAAAACTGAAGGTAAAGATGGAGGAAAAGACTTTCTGCTGTGAGACATGAACCAATATATGAGTTATAGAATGTGTGGGGTTGATTTGCTTGACAAACCTCTGAAATTAGCAACTGGAAACTCTAACTATACAACTCATTTCTCATAAAACTTAATAGCTACCGGTACCAGTTACCTTCAGGTACATTCCAACTCATGGAAACCCCAGGTGTGTCAGAGTAGATCTGTGGTCCATAGGATTTTCAATGGCTGATTTTTCAGCAGTAGATTGCCAGGCCTTTCTTTTGAGGTGCCATTGAGTGGGTTTGAACCGCCAACCTTTCAGTTAGTAGCCAAGCACGTTAATCTTAATAGGTAGTTTTCCCAAATAGTAAACATTAAATCAAACCTCTTTTTCAAGCCATATTATTACACCTATAACACATGTATATATAAAACTCCATACAACTCTGTATACAGCTGAATTATGAATATCTTTAAAAAGTTACAAGTTTTTTGAGCTATTTATGAAAGGAATTTCACTTTAGAATATATATTTAAAAGCAGCTTCCTCTGAATAATATATGTAGAAATTGTTGAACAGGAATCTGTTTTACTGTGTACACTTCCACCAAAAATACCATAAAATATTATCTAAAAAAAACTTCCTTTGCAGGATATTCAGGACCCTTCACAATCTGACCGCACCTCTTTTCCTGTACCATCTCTAGGCTCTGCCCTCATAGACACAGCAGACACACCAGACTTCTCCTTATTCCCTAAATAGGTCATTGTCAAGGAATTGTCTGTTCAAATAATTTGCTCAATTTTAAATTAAATTATTTATCTTTTTATTAATGAGTTTGAGCATTCTTTATGTATTCTAGATACTAGTTCTTTTTCAGATATGTGATATTAAATATTTCTCCCAGGCTGTGACTTGTTACTAATTTTCTTAACAAGTGTCTTTTAAAGAGCAGAAGTTCTTAATTTGATGAAGACCAATTTATCTTTTTTTTTTTCCTTTATGGGTTGTGCATTTGATGTCACATCTAAGAAGTCTTTGCCTAATCCAAGATCACAAGATTTTCTCCTTTGTTTTTATCTACAAGTGTTAAACTTTTAGGTTTTGCGTTTTGGTCTATGTCTTAGTTGTCTAGTGCCGCTATAACAGGAATACCACAAGTGGATGGCTTTAACAAAGAGAAATTTATTTTCTCACAGTCTAGTAAGCTAGAAGTCCAAATTCAGGGTGTCAGCTCCAGGGGAAGGCCTTCTCTTTCTGCCGGCTGTGGAGGAAGGTCCTGGTCATCATCAGTCTTCCCTCAGACTAGGAGCTTCTCTGCACAGGAACCTCAGGTCCAAAGGACATGCTCTGCTCCCTGCACAGCTTTCTTGGTGGTATAAGGTCCCCCCCTTCTGCTTGCTTCCCTTTCCTTTTATCTCTTGTAAGATAAAAGGTGGTGCAGGCCACACGCTAGGGAAACTCCCTTTACATTGGATCAGGGGTGTGACCTTGGTAAGGGTGTTACAACCCCACCCTAATCCTCTTTAACATAAAATTACAATCACAAAATGGAGGACAACCACACAATACTGGGAATCAAGGCCTAATCAAGTTGACACATATATTTTTTGTGGGGGGGGGGCACATAATTCAATCCATGACAGTCTGTGATCCATTTTGAGTTAATTTTGTTTAAGGTGTGAGGTATGGGTCAAGGTTTAATTTCTTGTATATAAATGTCAATCTGTTTCAGCACCGTCTGTTGAAAAAAGACTATCCTTTTTCCGTTGAATTGCTTTTGCACCTTTGTCAAAAATCAATTGACTGTGTATGTAAGAGTCTGTTTCTGGGCTCACTACTGTTTTCCATTGGTCCATGTTCTATGATTTTACCACTTGCCATAACATCTTGACTACTGTGCCTTCATAGTAAATCTTGAAATGAAGTGGTATAAGTCCTCCAATTTTGTTCTTTTTAAAAATTGTCTTGTTATCCTAGTTCTACATACATTTTCAATTGAATTTATCAATTTTTAGAGAAAAAAAGCACTGCTGGGATTTTTATTAGGATTGCATTGATCAGTTTGAGGAAAATTGGCATGTTAGCAATATTGAGTCATCAAATCCTCAGATACATTATTTTCCCTTTTTATTAGGTCTTCTCTGATTTCTTTTATCATTATTTTATAGTTTTCAACAAACAGATCCTGCATATGTATTGTTAGATTTTTACCTAAGTAGTTCATGTTTTGGGTGCTATTGTAAATGATACTGTGTTTTGAAATTTGATTTCCAAATATTTGTTGGTAATATGTAGAAATAAGTTTTACCCTTCTATTTTGACCTTATTACTCTGTGACTTTGCTGAAAATGATGTATTAGTTCTAGGAGTTTTTTGTAGATTCCTTGGAATTTTCTATATAGAAAATACCATAATCTGTGAACAGAGAAAGTTATATTTCTTCCTCTCCAATCTATGTTCTGTATTTATTTTCTTGCCATGTTGAACTGCTTACTACCTCCAGTGTAATGCTGACTAGAAAGGGTGAAAGCAGGCATCTTTGTCTCATTCCCAATCTTAGGAGAAAACATTCACTCTTTCACTTTTAGTGTGATGTTAGCTATAGGTATTTTTGCAGATCTCTTTATCAGGTTAAGTAAGTCCACTCTTAGTTTGCAGGAAATACTTATTGTGATCGGATGTTGAAGTTTGTCGAAAGTTTTTTCTGCATCTATTGGTTGTGATCATACGGTTTTTCTTCCTTAGTGAGCTGATATTGTGAATTACACTGATTTTCAAATCTTGAACTAGCCTTGCATTCTTGAATGGAATTCCTTGTGGACTTCTAGCTGCCCATGCTGCTGCACAGTTCCCACAATTGGGGATACCCACAGGGCAAAGCAAAGAGGAAAAAAAAAAAAAAGGATTCTCCATACATTTTCCCTAATGAGGGAATTGGTCAGTTTTGCCATCCCACTAGGCTTAAAATCAGGCATCTCAGAGGCAGAAAGGGAGGAACTCACTACCACCGAGAAGAAGAAATGGGAGCTGAGCATGTCCTTTGGACCCAGGGTCCCTGTGCTGAGAACCTCTTAGACCTAGGAGACACAGAGAGAGAGAGAGCTGTAACACCAAAAACGCTGTAAAATGGTGAGGAGTAGCAGCAGACAAGTGGTTGCAGCCGAACCAGGAGTAAGGAGTAAGGCAAGTTACCGTAGGTGTGCCAAAGCATGGAGGAAAAGAGCAGAGCACCTCTGGGTACTTGTTGGCGGACCTAGGCTTGTGAACCCATGGAGCTCAAACCCATGGCTAAGAAGAGACTGTCCTGATTGAAGAACTGTACCCTGAATTATAATCTGTTACTTCCCTAATAAATTCCATAACTGTAAGTACAGTTTGTGAGTTCTGTGTGGCCATTGCAATGAATTATTAGAGTGCCTTGGGAGGGAATGGCCGGTGTCAGAATTGGAGGGTGGAAGTATGTCAGCCCTTGGGCTGTTGATGCTAATAATGATTCTCCTTCCCCCACTCCCCACCCGCCCGTGAAGTTAGACAAGGAGGCCTGTTGCCCCCATTTTTACATGGGGAAAGTGCTCTCAGATTTTTTCAGGTAATTCAAGTTTCCTTGTGTGATGATTAATCTGAAGTATTCTTTGAATCCATGACAGTTATTACCTGTTCCTGATGTCCCTGTTGTAATGGCATGTTAAGAGTTTTACATGCTTTTGTCAATGTAACGCTTATATGTCAAATCAGAAAGTAGTTTAAATCCTTTCCCAATGTGTTCATATAGTTGCCTCGTCTTCATTAACTGGATTATCAAACATTCTAAGAACCTATTCATTATTTCTATTTGAGATGAATCTCTTCTTTCTAGTAAATTCCTGCTTTCGGTATGATTTGAAATTTTTTCTTGTTTCAGTAATGCTCTCTGTGTCACAATAATTTCTATTAATTTACTTGTTAACTTTTTACATTTTTGTTTCATATTCCATTAATTTTTTAATCTAACTTTTTGTCAGTTCTTTACACAGAGATTTAAAGATGACAAAAGAAGGTCCCCTTCATATAATTCAAATCAAGTGATTGTACAGTAATTTCTTAAATGTTTTATTGAAGCATTCCAAAGTGTCTTTCTGAATTGCAGTTAAAATGATTAATTTGCTCTTTATCAACTTTTTAATAAGCTCTTTGGTTTTTTGAGCATGTGTTAGGGTTTTTCTTCCAAGTCTTTGAAAAATATATTTTAGAATTTTTAAAATGTCCTTGACCCATGTTGCAAGCCTTCAACAGCTTTATAATAGGTATCCTATTGTATAACATTTAGACTTAAAAAAAAAAAAATCCAAGTTTACATGTGTTTGTAAAATACTCCATTTATGAGAGAAACCTGAAAAGAAAATAACTTGTAAAATACCAACGTGGTTAACAACTGTGAAGGCAGCTTTTTCTCCTACCAGATTAAAGGAATGAGCTGCACATGGTGTGCATCCTACCCACTTATTAATACATTTAAAGAGTGCTAGCAGCCCTTGTCCTCACCTTTCATAGCAGCCATGTTGTCTGCTGAATGTTTTCAACCACAGCTTACTGTTATCCAAAACTTGTTTCACGTTGTTAACTAAAGCCACAGATGAGTTTTCAGCTGGGGAAAAAGTTAAAAACTACTCACAGGGTTTTCAATCACAGCAGTAAAGCACAATGATTGTCAACTGATCAGTGTTGGTCACATCAGATGGAATTCACAGTAATGGAGTAGTATTTGATGTCTCATTTATTTATTTGTTAACCACTTCATTATGTATATATTTCCCACTATTTCAATTCAGTCTTCAGAAATGTTTGTTTTTATTTTTTCATTTTGGGCATTTTCCCAAGTTCTCATGCAAAAAAATTGGTTAAATTTAAAAATTATTTCTAGAATTCCCATTAGGTTTTTATTATTTGAAGAATGCCATTTTTCATCATGGCTTGGTTCAAATGTCTGTAATTTCCAGAGAAAGTACCTAGTGTATTGAAAAGGGTTTGGGCTTTCGCAACAGACAGATCTGAGTTTCAGTCTTGGCTGTGTCACGTGCTGGTTGTGTGGTTGTGTCATAAACAAATTATTGACTTCTCCAGGTCTCCATTTTTTTTATCTATAAAATATGGATAAGAATATATACCTTACTGAGCTATGACAATTTTAAATATATGTAATATTTCATCAATTCTATTTTTCTCATTTTTATATCTCTCAATAAAATATTGGGAATATTGGGGAAATGATGCTTAAGGGAGGCTTTATTTATTTCTCCTCTCCTAACATTTATTATTTGAATAATCCATAGGACTAGAACCAGGATGAATCAAATGAGGCATTCACCTCAGGTGCAAACTATACAGTGGTATCAAATAACTCAGTAATCAATATAAATAATATTTTAATTCAATATTTAAAAAAAATTAATGAAAAGAATCTATGATGAACAAAATACCAGGCCCCATTATGTCTCAGCCTGGTACTGGTGATCAAAATGTGATGGAAGAATTTGGAAGATTATTTCTGTTTGTAATTGTTTCATAGTAAATTTGAATTATTCTCTTTACTTTCAGTTGTTTTTACAGATGACATCTTTCAATACTTCCAATATTAATTTTTCTAGTATTAAAGTTGAATCTGCACAACATGAATATGATCAAATTGCCTTTATGTTAGAAATATTTTTGGTACTATTGGAAGGTATCTTACTGTTTCAGAAATTTTTTAACAATTCCTATTAGAGATAACTTCACTCTAGAATGATCTACTCATAATATACATTTCATTTTTATCTATACTGAGGCAATCTAAGTTTCACTTTCAACCTTTTGCAAAATGGCTCATTTCAGACCACTTCAGAGACATTGTGCCTTCTTTACAAATTCCATCTATATATCAATAAGTTGTTCATATTTTCCAGCTAAATTATTTAGCCAAAGTTTATTTATGACAGTTTCTCTGAGATGATAGAGTAAAACACTTCAAATATACTACTTTAGATGTACTGTTTAGTGAGAAGTATGAACTGGAACTTGTTTAAGGTCAACTTGAAAATAACGACCAAACTTGAAGTAAGCACAGCACATACTACTTTTATAATTAAAATAACTTTTTAAGAAGTATTTTTTTTCCTTCCTGTCCTTTTAGGTAGAAGCACACAAAGTCCCTGACTTTAAGAACCTCAAACTTTAAGGGTGAAAGAAAAAAGAATGATAACTTGTGATCTTTACACAGGACAATATCTTAATATTGTTTTCAGGTGTATTTTAATATTTTAAATGTCAATCATAACCCATACAGAAAGGGTGGGAAGAGTCTAATAAAATTTGAAATTGCTTTAATTCTACACTTTGAAATTGAAGTTGTTTATCTATTAAGTATAAAACGTATCCTCAAACTAAGAATAAATGAGTTGTTATAATATTCACAATATTTACCTTTTTTAATTATCTGGTTTATATTTTGAATGGATAATGCACAGGTATGATAAAAAATCAAAAGTTGTAAAAAGAGTGTACAGTGAAATTTAAGTCTCCCTCCCACCCCTGTCCTCAGACCTTAGAGTTCTCCTCCCCAGAGGCAACCAGTGTTGCCAGTATTCAGTTGAAAGGATGTAGTGTTCTTCATTTAACTGGTCTATTGATGGACATTTAAGATTCATTTCTGGTCTTTTACTATTAGAAACAATGCAGCCATCTATAACCTTGTGCATGTGACATTTCTTTGTGTGTCAGTATACATCTGTACCAAAAAATTCCTAGAAGTGGAGTTGCTAGGTTAAATAATACATGCAATTATAATTTCAATAGATATTATCAAATTATCCTTCATAGAAGTTGTACTGAATTACATTTCCAACAGCAGTGTACCTCTTTTCCCACCCTGGACCACACAGTATCAAATTTTCTTATTGTTAATAATCTGATATATCAAAAATAGGCACCTCATTGTAGTTTTAATTTGTATTTTTCCAATCATAAGTGAGTTTAAACATCATTTCAGGTGTTGAAGAGCAACATTTACTTTCAAGCTTTGTTACTTGAAGAGTAGTCAGAGATTTCCTTCTAAATCTGAGTAGATTTCCCCTCCGCCCCCTGCAATGGAAAAAAAGTTACTACTGATTTGTAACTTTATGGCAACTGGCATTAAGGGAAAAAAAAGATTGCAACATCTTACAGTATAAAAGCAGGATCCAGGAGTCCCTGGGGGATGCAATGGTTAAGTGCTGGGCTACTAACTGAAAGGTTGGGATTTCAAACCCACCCAGAGGCGCTTCGAGAGTAAAACCTAGCGGTCTGCTTCCAAAAGATCACAGCCTTGAAAACCCTATGGAGGAGTTCTATTCTGCACATATGGGATCGCGGTGAGTTGGAATCAACTCGATGGCAACTAATAACACCACCACCTAGTTTACCTATCCAAATCTCTCACCCTTAAATGCTTCCGTCTGGATTCTTCAAATAAAAAATAAATAAAATAAAAGCAGGATCTTTCCTCCTTTTCTGGAAGAATTATAAAATTAGTCTTTGGATTTGTAACAAGCATGTAAAGTTTCACTAAAATTATTTTTTAATAAAGTAGGAAATCCCAAAAATATATATCCTCAATTTTTGCTGTTTTTCACAATAAACAACAACAAAAAAAACCCTGCTGTGGTAGAGTCGATTCCGGCTCAATGCAAAATATATGTTACTAATCAAAAGAAACTATTTACATTTAGTGTTCAAAACAATAACTGTGATATTATTCAGTAATAAAGAAGCAAACTTGCCAGACTTAGGAATTCTCTCTTCTAATGAAACCTTGTCTTTGGGGACCTTCTACTTAATTATTACTAAGTGATATAAACATAATATAAATTTTAATGCGTTATCCATAAATAACTTTATTACATTGTTGCTAGTGTTGTAACACAAATGCAAATAAGTACTATAAAAGAATATCAATAGTAATGTTTTTTCTATTCTGTGGACTTTCGCTGTCACCAATAAATCATTATCTTTCCCATCTTTTGCTATAGAAATTAATGTTACTAAATAAAACAGCATTGAAATGTATCAAAATTCTTGGGACTTTTCTAGTTAGTTTATACTGATCATATTGAAATTAGTTAGTATCTTAGTGTTTAGGCAAATAATACACTTTTAAACGCGTTATTTTTGAAGGTTAGTGTTTCGACTCCCTACATTCCACCTCACCTAGAGAAATAACTCTCTCAAGTTCCAGATAAGATATGTCAATTAATCCATCTGGCTGGTCAACGGAGTGAAAGATGTCACCGCTAGATCTCCTGGATATCCTGTATAGTGGCACAGACTCTTGGAATTGAAAGGGAACTAGCTCAAGGAGTCATTTAATGCAGACCTCTTTCCTCCTGCAAAGCTCCGCCTGAAATGTCTAAGACAGATGGTTTGTCCTTAAAATTCACCAGGGACAGAGATTCTACAATATTACTCCGGAGCCTTTTCTAATGTTTAATCACTATTACTGTCAGGTCAGTTTAAGCTCTTTCCTGCTAGATTTTCCTCTGCAGACATGGAAAACAGTTGGTCAGCAACCTCTTTATAATCACCTTTCCAATACGCAAAGACAGTTACCGGGGTGCCCTTCAGCCTTGTTTTTTTTCAAGATTATGTAATTTATCTTCTACCATTTTTTTTATTGTGCTCTAAGTGAAGTTTACAGTTCAAGTTAGTCTCGCATATAAAAATTTATACACACGTTATTATGTGACCCTAGTTGCTCTCCCTGTACTGTGATAGCACACTCCTCCTTTCGGCACTGGATTTCCTGTGTCCGTTCAATCAGCTCCTGACCCTCTCTGCCTTCTCATCTCACCTCCGGACAGGAGCTGCCCATTTAGTCTCATGTATCTACTTCAGCTAAGAAGAACACTCTTCACGAGTATAATTTTATGTCCCATAGTCCAGTCTGATCTTTGTCTGAAGAGTTGGCCTCGGGAACGTTTTAGTTTTTGGCTAACAGAGAGTCCGAGGGCCATGTCTTCCGGGGCCCCTCCAGTCTCAGTCAAACCATTAAGCCTGGTCCTTTTACTAGAACTTGAGTTCTGCACCCTACTTTTCTCCTGCTCTGTCGGGGACTCTCTGTTGTGTTCCTTGTCAGGGCGGTCATTGGTGGTAGCCGGGCACCAGCTAGTTCTGGTCTCAAGCTTATTGAGTCTCTGATTTACGTGGCCCTTTCAGTCTCTTGAGCTAGTATTTTTCTTGTGTCTTTGGTGTTCTTCATTCTCCTTAGCTCCAGGTGGGTTGGGACCAATTGCTGCATCTTAGACGGCCACTGGCTAGATTTTAAGACCGCAGACACCACTCACCCAAAGTGGGATGCAGAACATTTTCTTAATAAACTTTTCTATGCCGATTGACCTACATGTCCCCTGAAACCATGGTCCCCAGACCCCCGCCCCCTGCTACTCTGTCCCTTGAAGTGTTTGATTGTATTCATGAAACTTCTTAGCTTTTGGTTTAGTCCAGTTGTGCTGATTTCCCCTGTAGTGTATGCTGTCCTTCCCTACACCTAAGATAATTCTTGTCTACTATCTAGTTAGTGAATACCCCTCTCCCTCCCTCCCCACCCTCGTAACCATCAAAGAATGTTTTCTTCTATGTTCCAACTTTTTCTTGAGTTCTTATAATAGTCTTCTTATACAATATTTGTCCTTTTGCGACTGACTAAACTCACTCAGAATAATGCCTTCCAGATTCCTCCATGTTATGAGATGTTTCACAGATTCATCATTGTTCTTTATCGTTGCGTAGTATTTCATTTTGTGAACATACCATAATTTGTTTATCCATTCATTTGTTTATGGGCACCTAGGTTGTTTCCATCTTTTTGCTATCGTGAACAGTGCTGCAATGAACATAGGCGTGCGTATATCTATTTGTGTGCCAGCTTTTATTTCTCTAGGATATATTCCAAGGAGTGGGATTGCTGGATCATATGGTACTTCTATTTCTAGCTTTTTAAGGAAGTGCCAAATCGATTTCCAAAGTGGTTGTACCATTTGACATTCCCATCAACAGTGTATAAGTGTTCCAGTCTCTCCACAAACTCTCCAACATTAATTATTTGGTGTTTTTTGGATTAATGCTAGCCTTATTGGGATGAGATGGTATCTCATAGTAGTTTTGATTTGCATTTCTCTAATGGCTAATGATTGTGAGCATTTCCTCATGTGTCTGGTAGCTGCCTGAATGTCTTCTTTAGGTGAAGTGCCTGTTCATATCCTTTGCCATTTTTTAATTAGGTTATTTGTCTTTTTGTTGTTGAGGTTTTGCAGTATCTTGTAGATTTTAGAGTTTAGACACTAATTGGATTTGTAATAGCCAAAAATGTTTTACCAGTCTGTAGGTTGGATAGATATCTTCTCATCTTTCACAGTATCAGGGAAGTTTTCTGCCAACAAAGCTTTAACAATTCTCTCTCTATTTTCTGTTATCCCCCCTGTTCTGGTACTTCAGTCACTTGTAGGTTATTCCTCTTGATAGAGTCCCATATAATTCTTAAGGTTTCTTCATTTTTAAAAATTCTTTTATCTGATTTTTCCTCAAATAAGTTGGTGTCAAGTGCTTTATCTTCAATCTCACCTATTCTCACTTTCATCGCCTCAATTCTGCTCCTATGAGTTTCTATTGAGTTGTCTAATTCTAAAATTTTCTTGTTAATTAATTTCTGATTGCTGTCTGTATGGATTCTTGCAGCCTGTTAAATTTGTCATTGTGCTCTTCTCTAATCTTCTTAAGTTCCTCTGTTGCTTTGTCTGTATGTTCCTTTGCTTGTTCTGCATTTTGCACGATCTCCTTCCTGATCTCTTGAAGAGTTCTGTATATTAATCTTTTGTATTCTACCTCCAGTAATTCCAAGAAGTTCTCTTGCTCTGGAAAATTTCTTGATTCTTTGTTTTGGGAGCTTGCTGAAGCCATCATGGTCTATCTCTTCATGTGATTTGATATTGACTGTTGTCTCTGAACTATCAATGAGTTATCATATTTACGTATTTTATGTTTGCTTACTGTGTCTTAGCTTCTTGTTTTGTTTTGTTTTGATATGCCCAAACAGGCTGCTTGTGTGAGCTAGTTTGATTATTGGCGCCTTTGGAGCTCTAACATCCTGTCACCAGGTGGTTAGATCTGTTACTAGGTATGTGAGCCCAGGAGTCTGTTTACTTTCCTTGTACGGATTCCACTCAGGTGCCCAGGTAGTTGGTCACCAAGTGTGTGAAGCAGGCCCTCATCTATGGTCCTAGATGGGCAGGGGTGATTGGTGTAGGCGCAGGTATCTGGCTGCAGTAGGGGGTCACATGCTGAGCCAGACAGGGGGCTGAAAGCTGCTCCAGAGTGTCTGAGAGGAAAGTGTATCCCTCTTCCCTAGAGTGTGTAGGTGGGGGGTGGGTTTTGCAGCTGGACTATGAGTGCCCAATGCTGTTGGCTGTAAGGACTGGGAGGCACCACTTATTCTTGGACCCCTGTCACGGGTGGCTAGGCGGCGTGGCTGGAGCCACCAGTCCTCAGGCCCCTGATGTGGATAGATGAGGACCCTGCTTAATGGGCAGAGCAGTGTCAAATATCACAAATCTGCCACTTCACCATATAGCTGATACAGTTAAAGTTAGGCTTCAGGTATCTACCTTGTCATACTGTGGTAATGAGGGCCTACACTGTTGAAATGGGCCACCATAGGTCTATGCAGAGGTGAAAGGCATTCAAAGTCCATGGACCCCTTATGCCTGTGCCTAGACAAAGGAGCTGTGCCTGCCTTGAGTTCCCGGCTTAGGGGAGCTGGCAGATTATTTTTTTCCATTTGTTAATTTTTTCCCTTTCTAAGGCCAGGAGAATGGCTCAGGTGCATGATGGGGTCCTACTTCTGGCCCAGGGTGCTCAGCAATTGCTGAAGCTGGCCCAGGACCCAATGTAGAGCAGGGAGGGGGCAGGTAAATGGGAGAGAGGTTTTTCCCAAAGAGGGTGTTTTTTGATCTGCGCGGTAGGTCAGACGCACGTACTTATCTTTTACTGACTGAACGCCACTTTTCACTGGTTCTGAAGGCTCGAGTAGACTCTCTGCCTCTTGTTCTCTCCTGATGTGGAAAACACCTCCCGAGTGCCACTGCTTGGCTCACCGTGCATGCCAGCCAATCTGGCTGAAGGGTGCTGGCTCCTGCTGGGTCAGGTGTGGCAACTCCTCGCTGCTTCCAAACCGTCTCTCCCTCCCCCTGCCACTCAGTCCGATTCCTCAGCTTTGCCTTTGATGTTCAGGGCTCCTAGATTGTCATATATAATCAATTCACTTGTTCTTTCAGGTCTTTGTTGTAAGAGGGACCACAGGAAGCGTCTGACTACTCTGCCATCTTGGCCCTGCCCATCTTCTACCATTTTTAATATGTCAATATTTTTATCTCATAAATCATTTGGATTACTTTTCATTAAACTCTTTCCATTTGTTTTATATCACTCCTAGCATGATATTATAATAAGTTCTTTAATTGTAATTTTTTTTTAACTATCACCATCAACTTTATTAAATGAACCCTTGAAGCTTGACATTTTGAATGGAATTATGGGTAAATTTAAAATATAAGGAAAGTGCATAGATTTCACATTCAAAGGTAAGTATCTGAATAAATATTTAGCTAGTTACAGTATTTTGCTTATGATATCATAATTTCAGATTTAATTATATAATTTTAGATTTAATTATTGTAGGGCAAAGTAATTATACTTCCATTTATTTAATAAATACTTATTGAGTAGTTTGTGCCAGCAAGAAGATAGGTAAATTTCTTGCTCTCATATAATGTATATTCTAACAGAAGAAATCAATAATAAACAAAAATGGATCTATAATATAACATAGTAATGTTATGAAAAGAACAAAGCAGCTTGTATTGATTAGAAAGAGACTAGGCTTCTGTGATAAAGAGACCTAACAATAATGCAGTGATGTAGAGGTTTGTTTCTCTCTTAGCTAAAAATCCAATGTGAATGTTCTAGATCAAGAAGCTCTGCTCCATGAAGTCCTTCACGGACACCAGTCCTTTTGTTATGTTGCATCACCATCCCTTAGGTCATTATCATTATCTCTATCGTATAAGCTGGGTCACCCTGATTTCCAGCCAGCACAGAGAGAAAGACAGTATGGATAAGGCTATCCTAGGACCTTGGCCCAAGTGGTACTTATCACTTCTGCTCCATTCCATTGGAGAAAACTCAGTTACATGGCCACACTTAACTGCAAGGGAGACTGGGAAGTGCAGTCTAACTATATACACAGGAAGAAGAGGAAACAGATTTGGGGAAACCACATAGGGTGTTGAAAACACTATCAGTGTTTCCCCCCTACCCCCTCAGATCCCTTTTTCCTCTTTGTGTCTTTCCCCTTTTAGAGTGCTTTGCTTCAACAGCAAACACCATGGCTTTTAGAAGATGCCCTTGAGACACTGGAACCCATTTTGTCAACACTGGAAAATGCCTAGGAATTTACTCACCATCCCCTATTCCACCCTACCCTCAGGGGGACTGGTAGGTGCAAGAGTATGAAAGCCCAGCTCCCTTGCCTCTGATCAGGACAACTCTGAGTTATAGCTTTACACTCAAGTTCCCCGATAGGCACAAGCTGAAGATAACTTCTGTGGAAGTTAGCCTGAGATTCATCCTTACCTGGATTTCTCTTCTTTGCTTTCCTGCTTTCCCCATTCTCTTACTGGCTTCCCCCAGTAGCACTTCCTTAATAAATCACTTGCACATCCTCATCTGATGGTCTGCTTCTGGAAAACCTAATTTAAGACACAGGGTAAATGATTAGAGTGTGATGGAAACTGCTGGGTAATTTTTATTGGCCTTATACGTAAGACCCAAAGGTGTATTTGGACAATGAGTATGAATGACTTAGTTCACACCTATCACCACTACCATTTAAAAAAAAACCAAAAACTGAAATGTGCATTTTTGGTAGAGTCACATTCATATATATAAATGCATTCAGCTTTTGTGATGTGTACTCTACTACTTGTTCAAAAAGTGAATGCATCTGTGTCTTACTCTATATTATCAAATTAAGCTTCATAAAAGTAATATCTTCCAATCTGGAATAAATGGAGTGAATAGCAACAAAAGTGCTCAACAATACCCAGCACTGGGTAACATAACACAGAATGAAAGCATTTCAGAATATGGGATGTCATGGATTCTAAAGTAACTAAAGCACTGAAGAGTGACATCTTTCTGTGGAACAAATATATCACCCATAATTATTTTAAACAAGGGTACTGGCTTCCTAACCATAATGAAAACAGATTGGGTCTTGAGTTGGGGGACTCTGGAAGGAGCAATTGGCAAAGATTAGCTGATTTAATTTTGACTTTACCAATTTTAACCATCTGTGATCCTCCTCTGTGATTCTAATTAATAAAGTAACAGTTGATGTTACACAATATTTTTACAATAATATTGAAGTATGTAACTTTTAGACTATTCTGTGTTGCAGAATTACCAGGCTTTATAGAGTAATTAATTCAGTAAGATAGACTTTTTTTTAAAATTAGGTTTCTAAGGTAAAATGTCTGATAAATACAAAAATCAGAAAATATAAATACTACTTAAATTAGCTTGCATTGAGATTACCATTCTATAAACTTTACCATCTCAGAGCCCAGTAGACTTCTCCTTTGTGGCTCTGGCCAGTTATAATCATACATTTATTTCTGTGGTTATTTGATTAATGCCTACTTCCCTCACTAAACTGTAGTTCTGAGAAAGTGGTTTTTGATCACCATTGTATGCCTAGCACCAAATACAGTGCCTGACACATAGTAGGTACTCAAAAAATATTTGTTGACTGAGAAAACTAATGAATATACAAATACAAAATATATAAATTCTCAAAAAGAATAGAACCTTTACCATCTAACGTACATGGTACAAGGATTAAAGAATAGTTACCCAGCAGGCACAGTGCTTCTCTAGAACTGTGAATAGTCTACCACTGGAGACACCTCATAAAGCGTAAGACTCTTAACCTACAGGTAATAGAACCATTGTTATCAGGAGATAATGACACACGCTGTTTAGATTCTTAGAAACCCTGGTGACATAGTGGTTAAGTGCTACAGCTGCTAACAAAAAGTTTGGCAGTTTGAATCTACCAGATGCCCCTTGTAAACTCTATGTGGGCTGTTCTACTCTGTCCTATAGGTTTGCAATGAGTTAGAACTGACTCGATGGCAATGGGTTTGGTTTGGTTTTTTTATTTGAATTCTCTAGATTTTTGGAAAAGTTTTTGACTCTACTGTATATTCGTGGGATAAAGTAACATATACAAAGATCAACAATTTGTATAATGTTATTAGCACTGTGTTTTAAAATAAGGAAGCAACTCTTAGGTTGTTTCATATCTCATATAATTCCCCTGAACTCTGTCTTTAGTTACCTCAAATTTCAAGCAAAATGAGAAAGACAAATTTAGTGGCAATAAATTAAAGTACTAATATCTCAAGGAAGTTTCTGTGAGACTAATGTTGCTAAAAATCTTACAGTAAAATAGAAACACATCACCAATTTATACCTCCTCTTCTCCACCCGTTTTTCTGCCGACCCTATAACCTCTGCTCTTATGACCCCTTCTTCCACCCTATGACCTACTCACCCTTCTCGTGACTTAACTATTTAATTATTCATTTTTATTCACCACCCACCAGCCCAGGGCTCTCAGTCATTTCTCATAGCAACCCAAATTGAACATCATTGTCACCTTGCAATCCTAAGCCCATTCCCACTGCCATGTAGAGGTGTGCAGATTGTACACAGCACAGTTCCAGGGAGTATCAAACACGTTGTAGTCATTGTGTACTTATGAAGACAGTTTTTCTGCAGATGACAGTAAAATGTCTTGAGGAAGGGCTGCTTTTTTTCAATTTTGCACAGGCACCATATGAGGATACTTGACCCTACACAAAGCACCACTTAACCTTCAAGATGTAGAATAAATATCTACCAGACCATTTTCTCTATCCTCACAATCCCTGGAACCCTAGCCAAAGGAAAAGATGGCATCAGACCCCTCCTCCTCTTCAGAGAGCTGTGGGATCCTCAGGGTTCTGCTGATATGTGGTAGCAACTGCTGCCTTCATCATGCCTGCTGAGCTGAAAGTGAGCTGGTTCTGGGGCCGAGTTCTCCTCCCAGCCATTCTCTCCTCATCAAGATATCCTATCTATCGTCCACTTCTATATTATGCAGGTTAGGGAGCAAGTCTCCTGAGGATTCTTTTCAACTTTTATATATGTGGACTCTCCCAGAGCCTCCTCCAGGTGACAGGAGATATAAGAACCACTCCTGGCATGTCTAGCACAGGAAAGCCCAACCAATGAAAGACTGCCTGAGTTCCCCCAAATCAGGCCATTGTCCTTACAAAAGTAACCAAGCTGTCACCTTAACATTTGTCAGGCTGTCCCAATGAGTCCAGAACAGGACATGGTGATAATCTAAGCAGCTGATGATTGGTGATCAAGTCCAACCCAGGAAGCAAAGACTTAGGCTGTGACAAATCCAGTAGTAGGAAATTATGTTTTTAATGTTTTATATTACAACATTTTGTCACAGTTTCCTGACCAAATACCTCACTAATGGCAGGAAAACACTCTGGGTGCAGGAAGAACATCACTATAAAAATATAAACTGCGCTTATGATTATTGTTATTGCTTTGCACAAAGGATAAGCTGTTGATTTATTAAGCCCAACTTAGTGCCTTCAATTTCTCCTTTGTTCTTACTTGATTATCAAGAAACATTAAAGTACTGTAAAACCTGTGAGAGCCAGAACTCGATGGAACTGCCTTGCTTTTCTGATCTCGCAAGTTTTCCGCCTTTGACAAGGTACAGTCTTACCACTGCTCTATCACTCTCTATTAGTGGAAAATATTTGAATTTTCTTTATCTGACAGGTTTCCAACTTACACAGTTCTGGTTTTCTCAGGTTTTACTGTATATATATATATCAAATATGAAATTTAATACTTTGATGGTTCAAAGTCAGAAAATGTACATAATTGGAAAAATGCAAATTGTAATAGTCAAAATGGACTCATTTAAAAAATGAATACAAATTTAAATTTGGTTTATATCATATTTTGGTTTGAAAAGTGGCATGATGACAATCTAAAGCCCTTCTGTAATCTCCTTAATTGTTATAATACTGGACAATTTAATGTAATCAAAAATTCTAATATCCTTTGTCAGAAAAAATTTTAAAAGACTTAAAAATCAGTTAAAAAGAAAAGATCGCTGGGTATCCTGTCTAATGCACTCTTTTGGATTACCTCTACCTTTCATTGTCTCTGAGCTAATATATTCCTCTGTAAATTACAGAAAATGGATAATACAAATGATACTTGCCCATAGAAATGCAAATAAATCATATCCAGTAGAATGCAATTGATTATTGCTTTATGGATAGATCAATTTTGCATAGATTTGTAAAAGTATTTCAGCATTTCTTATTGCCCACATGTATGTTATTCTTTGAATTCTTCTTTGAATTTGCTATAACATCCTACTGGTTCCCTCATTAATTAATGCATTAAGTAAAATCTTTCATATGTGTTCATTTTATATTTGTACGAGAGTTTTGATTTTACCTTCTTTTAGAAAATATTCTTTAACATCTTAAACAATGCTAATAACTTGTTATAATAGGTTACTCCATGTAAGTACACAAAAATACATTGAGAATGAACTCAATGCACATAACACTGTGCTATGTCTGAGCACAATAAACAACAGTGTGGTGATGGAGGGTGGTATATAAACCCAAGTGCAGGAATTGAAAATCTGCATAACACTTCTTTAAATACCTTTACTAGCCAAGCAGCAAAGAAATTAGTAAAAGAATTACTTATACATAGTTTGATTTTAATCACTATTATTAGTTTATGTAACCACAAAGTATTAGCATTGCGCTGCACCATTGGGACCCTGCCCAAGCTCTCTGGGATTTGCATACTAGGGTAACATTTTATACATACCATCCATGGAACTATTTCAAAAAAGTTCCACTTTGTAATTGAATTCATTCTTTTATTTTCTGTTCTCTTTTGTTATTTTTTTACTCATTTTTCATATTCTATAACTGAAGAAGAATTACTCAAAACTGGAAAAAAGAGATTACACTGGAATTTCAACTCTATACATGTTTCAAAGAGTACAAAAGGTTATATTTCAGGGGAGTACTAAAATTACATTTGATTTTTTCCCAGACAAATGCCAAGAACATTGTGTCTGCTAATAAGCTTTGCCCAGTTTGAAAACCAAACTCAGCCACGTTGTATGAGAATGCCAGATATACGACAATAAATATTTTTGGCATAGTTTCAAAGCTACATAATGCCAGACATAGACATGTAAAAGTAATGGCAAGAACTACAAAGATTATAAAAGAAATAAAGTCACAGTTCGTAATTCATATGATTATGTTCAATAGCAGGCTTAGACAACTATTCACATAATAAGATCCACATGTAAAAGCATCAGCTCATTTTACTCAGAAAAAGATAACAAATATTAAAATGGCTTTTAAAAGTAAAATTTTGTTGAGAGCTTGTAAATGTATTTTTGCAAGCTGAAGGAAAGTAACTTAAATTGTTTCAGGGATTTTGTTTATTTGTGTGTGTGTGTTTCTATTTGTGCGCCCAATTTCTGCTTCCCTTTTCATCACATACATAAAAATTAAATAAAAAATAAAAGCAAACACAACCTCAAAGATTGGAACACCTTTTGAATATTGTCATCATAATCTGCATTTTAAAACTGGAGTTTAGGGAAAACACCATTCACGCTTGCTAAAATTGAATAAATTGTGCACTTCATCTAGAGATAAGGTGAGGGAATTCTAGCTGTCAAATGTTCAAACATTGGTTTGTCTACTGGATATAGAATATGAGTATAGAATTTGACTATTGTATATAGAAAGCCAAAGTGAGTAAAAGAGTCCGAAGCAATTTCACTGCATCCTAACCCATTGCAAGGTGAATGTGCAGCACTGGATTTTAAGTGCAACTATTCTAACAATACTTTGTGCTACTTAAAATATTTTATTTTAGACTCTGAGATATCAAAGTAAATTGGGTTTGTGATGGATTTGACTTCCAGAGATAAAAGAAGCACACTTTTGTGGTTTTCTTCTGTTTAATTTATGGATTAGAAGTGGTCAGCCATCAGGGTGGGCTAATGAAAAGCAAGACTAATGGGAAATGCTAGTGAAAAAAAGGATGGAAGAAACTGCAGAGTCTGAGATAAACTGTCAGTCCTTAGGCAAGATAAGCCAGAACACCACAGATTCTGCCAAGAACAGCTAGCTTAGGTTCAATTCTCAGTCACAAGCAATTGAGGTTAATTTTTTTAAAAAAGAATTTCATCCGGTTAGAAAATAGTAAGTCAGTAGGTGAACTGAAAATTGAGTAGTCACATTTTAAGATTTTATATTAAATACAATATGTTAGTACTATACGTCTATAATGAATTAATTTGTATGTTGTGTAAAATATAACAAATACTTTTGTTCCTTTTCAACCCAGTGAAAATTTATAATGTAGGATAAGTTACAGAGTATCTCTTAAAAGTTACATAGTATCTCGTATCTAACAACCGTTATAAAAGAAGAAAATAAAGTTTTGCAAACACTTATTTTCCTTAGTTCCAAGATTTGCATGAAATTTTTAAACATCCTTTTAGCAAAATGGTTTGTGTTGAATATATATGTAATGCATTGGTGGTGATACAAACTTTTTCTTAGATATAGGTGAAAACGTTTGTTACAAAAAGACACTTTCAGATTGAGTTCTATCCCCATTTACACTCAGATTCTTTTAATGGATGTTGAGAATCTTGGTTTAGAACTTTAAATAGGCTCGTTTACATTTTGCAAATCTCTGCCTTTGAAATAAAAATGCAGTGATCCACCCATCTGCAGACAATTAAGACCAGCAGCCAAGTATAAAAGGGTGGAGAACTTTTAATGGGTGTTTATAGATGGGAAGCACTGACCCCCTTTTAAATAAAAGAGGCATAAGAAGAAATAGGAAGTGTTAAGGATAACCATGAAATTCTGTTAACCCCCCAAGCAGAAGATCTGTAATCAAAGAATTGGCAGGATTCTGCACCTACCAGTTCTTAGCTATCGGTAGCAAAATTACTTAAAAAAGAAATATCTTATTGAGAAGTGTTTTGATTGTAATTTCTTAGCTGCTTTAAGGTCAAAACACAAGCTAGCAGGAAGACCAACAGTAAGGTATGTGATATAAAAACAAATATTTCCATAAAATCTTTGCCCTAGCAAAAAGAGAAATTCTTAGTAGGTTCAAGGTGGGAATATAGGGAATAGTAATTTTTTTACAGGAAATACTGGTTAGGCGTTTTATATAGGGGGTTCTGCATTTGTGAAGGGATAATTTGCTCTAAAATATGTGGGCAACCAGCCTAAATTCTCTAATTGAGTAGTTTGCTCATAACCCCAGGCCATTAGGTGAATGTAAACTGTTACAGGCTTAGTAAGAAAATGGTCCCATTAGGATTTTTGTATTTGTATGTGGTTGTGGGTTAGAGTAACTGTTTCCAAAATCATGGATTAATGAAAAGCTCTTTTTTTCTGAGTTTGCAAATACCAGCTTTGAAATGCCCAAACTCAAATTAAGCCAGGGATTCTTTTCTTAGTGGTTTTTGTTTTGTTTTTTTTTTTTTTTACAGTTAAAATTTTTTTTACAAGATCAAGTCTGAACTATAACTTCCATTGTAAGTGATCTAAGGAAAATTAGAGATACTTTATTGACTGGTTAATAATAAAGGAAAACAGCCATATTTTCTTTTGACATGTCATTCAAATACATTGTTCATGTCCTAAAATTCCCCGTGATGGCAGCTGCCAAGGACTTTGATGCACAGAAAATGAATATGACTTTTAGAAAATAAAGACTCAAGTAAAAATTCAAGAAATGTCATGTATGTGTATCTCATTTGGTAATGCTCAGATGCCACACATGCTGCGTCTGTGCTTGTATTTCTGTAAGGGAGAAGACAACTTTATGTGCTGCTGCTTGCATTCAATCTTGGGTTTCTCTCTCATAATGGATAGCTTCAGTAAACAGTCTGTTTCCTTTCCTGTTCCCCGATTCCTGTTAACTCATCACGTTGTGTTTTTTACTAAGTATGGAAAACTTGTATATCCCAGAGGAGGACGAGGAAGGAACCAGAATAGATTACATAATATTACTTAGAATGAATAAATGTAAATGCAGCAAAAATTCAGTCAAGGGAAGTAAACATCTGACCAAACATATCAGATAAATGTAATAGATGTATTCAAAATTGAGATAATTCATGTGTCTTTTTATGTCCTTACTTCTCCTTGAAAATAGACTCTAGTAAGGTGGTAGACATTATTATTGTATCAAATCTTATTTTGAAAATTGGATTACACAAAAACTTTCCTTAACAATTAATTTTTTTAAAAAAATCAGACAGCCTGATACCAATCTCTTACTCCACCTAGGGTAGTGAAAGGCTTTTTCATAGACTATTTAAATTTTTACTCTGTCAGGTTTTCTTTTTTTCATTTAAAAATTTCTTATTTGAAAATTTTATAACATTACAGCAATACCCTAAATATATATTTGCCTAAACAATTCAGTTGAAAATATCAGAATAATGTGATATGGGAAGAACTCATTTTAGAAAAACAAATTTTAAAAAAGAAGATACAAAAGCAGAATTGTTCTGAAATGAGTTGTTGTGAGAAGTAGAAAATTAAACTCATACACATACAAAAATGTGAAGAAAGAAGGAGTCTTAAGATGACCTTGCTCTACTATGAGGGTATGTCTAAACTCTAGGCCTTGAAAGAATTGATGTAACATTTGGTAATCACAAACACTTGGATAGTTTTTAATAGCTTTTTTAAAACTGTCCAAAAGATAATAAAGATAGTGTATTTATTCTCTTCTTTGGATTGAGACTGAATCTAGAATATTTGAATAATAGATTTTGGAAGCATTGAGAGATGAGATTTGCTAAAAGGACTACCAGTAAAGGAAAGACAAATTGACTCTGGCAGCAACCAAATGGATAAAAATAATTTATCTTCAAAATTCTTCCCTTAATTTTTCATTATCAAAATTTTAAAAATAATGCTATAGAGAGAAAAAGCAGATTTCACTGGATTCTTTCACACACCAGTTTATCAATAGTTCTATACCAGGCATAATTATGGACTGTGCTAAGAAAGAACAAAATGAAACATGGATGTTTCCATGGAAAACAATCACACATGGAGTGACCAAAAAACAGTGAAATTTTAATGATAGCTGAGACCTAACAGGGAAAAAGCAAAATCCATGAATATAAACATAAAATAAGAAACTGTTTGCATGTAAAGAAGCTTCAAAAGATCCTAAATGATTTCTCAGAAGAGATACAGGTAGAACTGTAAAAGAATCAATGTTCCATTCTTCTTAATTCTGTCTTGCATGTACAATGCCTTTAATAAATATATTTAGATGAAGGAGAAAGAAAGAAGAAAAGCAAGCCTCCACAACGCAAGATCTATCTTGTGAGAAAGAAAATATTATAAGCTGAAATATGTGCTTTTTCAAGTTTACTAAAATATGGTTTAAAACAGGTTCCTAAGGGATAACTGTTAAAGTCAGATGGGGTTTCATTACAGCATTCTCTCTTTTGTATAGGTTTGAAAATGCCCATAATAAAAAGTTTAAAAACAAAAAAGTGGGTTCCTTAAGCTTTGGACAGCAGATAAACTGGTGTTTGCGAAGTCCATATTTAGTAATCAAATCTTGGACAATTATTGTGGAATTCTTCCTGGGAAAAACTTACTGGGGAAGGGATAGTAACTTGGTGTGTGCTCTGCGACTGCCAAGGAAACAATAAGGTGGAATGAGGCAGAAAGGGAAGCCTTAAAGGAGGGGCAAGGCAGCCGTTTTAAATGCGGTAGCTATTTTAGTATTACAAGACGTTGTTCTTCTGATGCTTCCCCACCTCATTAACCTATGTGTCATTCCGAAGTATTTTGCCATGCTCTGATGATTAGAGACTTGCTTGCTAACAACACAACATTTTAAAAGCAAGCTCTTCCCTGGAGTCGTGGTGAATTAATTTTCAATTAATTTTCATTAATGAACTTCGTTTTTATGGGCTTAAACGCTGTCCCAGCTTCAGGAAACTCGGCAAGCACTTTGAGGGGGTAGGAAAGGAGTCGATATCCTGGGCTGTTTTCCGTAGACCTGGATTACTGTTATCTAGATCATTGTCCAAAACAAAAAAATTACGTCTAAATTAGAAACCAAACACCCACCAATAAAACCCACACATTTGTTCTGGGGTCTTCAGAGTCGTTTTCTTGCTAGCTGCGTGTGGTGTTTATCTTGTGTCCCAAAATCAGGGCTGAGAAGGGAAAAGATTAGACTTAAGCAGAGAAAAAGAGCTACCGGAAATTCCAGAGAAATCGACGAGGAAAAGGAACCATTTTCTCCACCAGGAAAAGAGAGACCATGGATGCCTATGATGGTCTTAATGTCACAATTATGTCTATATTTTCAGTGAGAAAGTGAAATTCCAACAACTAGGTCACTTTAACTTCTTTCTTCAGTGAAAAAGGTGGAAGCCAAGCAATTCGGAATCTTTTGCTTCAGTAAAGAGAAACTGGTCACTAAGTCCTTATGCAAACACCAATGTTAAAACCAGAGGAGGCTGTTTCTGTAATTTAAGAAATATTGAGTAACAATTAATACTGTTGAAAATCTTTTCCTTCAGTTGTATTTTTTTAATCTGTCTGCCATGTGGAAATTCTACCCTAAATTGTTTTTAAAAGGCTCTAATGCTAAATTTCTTCCTACTTGTATATTTTTTATTTAAAGTCACCATAAATTAATACCATTGGAGAGAATTTTACTTAGATGTTTTACAAGCATAATATATACAAAGAACATAAAGAGTAAGAGAGACCATAAGGTTGTACCTGAAAAAGTTCTGCTTGCAATTATACAGCTCTGGACAATTTCTCTGTGCCTTAGTTTCTTCTTGTGTTAAAAGGTTTAGTTCAGATTTGCTAGAGTCAAATAATATAAGTCTTGAATAGTTTGCAACTAACCACAAATCTAATCCATAAAGACAAACTACATAGTAAAACCAATGTTCTTGAGTTGCTAATGAAGGACTAATAGCCTGAATTACTTATCCACAAACCAATACTCTAACAGCATTTTAGAAAGAGAGTGTGATGCTCTCGTGCCAAAAAGACAAGGTCTCTATGCTCTTTTCATTTCCACTTAAAGAACCCTTCATCGGAGGCCCGTGAAATACTCATCACCCGCAGTCTGACATGACACCTTTATAAAATTTAACAAACATCTTCCGTCCTCAATAAGTTTTTAGTTTGTTAATAGCCTAATCCTTTTGTTTTCTCTTGAAGAGGCATGCACTTTAAAGGACACTGCGTTTTTAGAATCATAAAAACGTATTTAATTCAATCTTGTCACTTTGACTCAAAAATAAATAAGGCTTACTTCTTAATTAATGGTGTCAATTCTTCCCTTCGACAGAAATGATTATTTTGATATTTTTTCAGTCTCCAGTTATTGAATTTTTTTTATTTATAATGTAATATTGAGATCTTCAGGATTAAATCTCAGAAAAGCTACATGTGGTCCTGTTCTGGTGACATTCTAAAGTAGTTGAGATGACAAAGGAGAAATGTATGAATCTGTGAAACAATAACAAAGCAACAGATGAAAAAACAAAAAACAATGCAGTAGAAACTGTAAGTCAAGTGTCCAGGGGATGCAGACTAACTCATGATGGCTATAAATTTTGACGGGTGTCTTATTACCTTTATTTACTTCTGTCATCAGAAATGGTTTCTCTGCTTTGCTGATCATTTTATTGGGAACAAACTCAGATTTTAATTCTTTTTAAACAAATGGTATCTTACAGACAGAATGGGAGTTTCCTGGCACTCAGTTATTTTCCACAGAAAGGCAAAAGAATAAAATTGACTGGAATCTTCCATGATGATGCAAGAGAATGACTTCCACAAAAATCATCAAGAAGCTAGAAATGTTAAATGTTTATTGTGTAAGTCATTTTTAAAGATCTGGAATATCACCATACAAATTGGAATACAATCTGTAAAAATACAAAAGAGAAAGATAATAAAACTGAAATAATGTACAGGGTTAATTAACCCTCAGAAGAAAGGGGGGCACATTAGTTAATGCAACAAATTAAGGACAGTTGGTCACCACATTTAGAGATGTTTTATCTTTAATAAATGTGTATGTTGTTAACAAAATGACTGTCTAACGGGTTATGAACCTAAGCTCTGGAGAATGACAAGGGCATAGTAGAAAGAGCTCAAGCTTTAGAGTCAGATAGACTTGAATTAATCCCACTCTGTTCTTTATGAAGGTCCCTGGTCAGTTTCCTGATTGGTAAAGTACAAATAATAATAATGCTTACATTGTAAGGTTTTTGTGATGATTAAATGAGATAAGGCATGTGAACTGTTTTGCATGTGGTAGGCACTCAATAAAAATGAACTGTTATCATATATAGTCAGCTAAATATTCAGAAGCAAGACACTCTGGGAAGATAAGAGAAGTTATCTTACGTATTCAACTCATTAGTAAAGTCAATAAAATATTTTTATTAAAAATCATTCATCAAATTGGAGACATAACCAAATAATTATATGGCTGCTATTATTTAGACTGTCTAGTAGCCAATTTAAAAAACTGATAAGACATCACCAGTGTCCAAATCTCAACTTCTTATACAAAAAATCAATTATTTAATATTATGTTAACTTCAGAATTCCACTAAAACTCCAGATTATTGTGTTCTACTTTTTGTCCTAAACTATCCTGAATTAAAATCAACAAGAATGTACATGCCCGTGTCTTTCCATGAATAAATCATAAGTGGATATACTTCTTCTTATTATTATTTTTAATAATAATATTATTATTATTTTATTAGATCAGCTGGGAAAATAAACTCCCCTGCAACCATGTACCTGTTTTCAACATGTTTCAATATGGGAAAAATAGACTTCCTAAAAATTACCGCTGTGAAACTGACCTCTAAGAACTTTTCCCTAAATTCAATATAATAATCCTTTTTCTTACTTGATATATATTTTTCCAAAATGTTAAAGGATTTTTTCAGGATTCTCTAATCTTAGTCATAATGTTCTTATAAGGTGGATAATTTTTATTATGTTAATTCTGTTTAGACATAGTCAAATTACAGTGGCTGAAAATCAAGCAGTTTTACCAGAAAAAAGCAACGAGAGAGAAATGAGTAAAATTGTAATTCTGACTCTACAAGATCATTTTTTTAATAAGCCTTCTTCTTAACTGTGTTAAAACTAATAGCACTAAGAATATTATTAACCCTTTCTAGCCTAATAAAATGTTAATTACTTTATTTTCTTTTAAGTAATAAATACACATCATTTCAAAAAATGAAACAGTTCAAAAATATATGCTCCCATCATTGATCTCCCAGTTAAATTTGCTTCTGAATTTGGGGACACTATTCAGTCATACACATTATAAATGTATTTTCACATTGATTTAACTGATACTAAATAGGTAGATTAGATAGATGGATGGATGGATGGATAGAAAGAAATTTTAACTTCTGATTTAATATATATAGTAATATTGTATCTCGTATTTAATATTATAATATTAGTTACTAGTATGTTATTAAATCAGAGGCAAATTAACAAACAGAACACAAGTTAGTGCAAGTCATTTGTGATTTTTAGTTCAGAAGAAAATCTACACAAGAAAAGAAAGGAGAATTTCTGAAAATAATTTCACTTAATGTGCTATTTTTACTGAGTCAAAAGGAGAATTGAAGCAAATACCATAAGCTCCTATCTAACCAGACTCTAGAAATGATGAAACAAGAGCTGAACAGAAGATTTCAAAGAACGACTAGAGAAGACAAAGTAAAGTATTATAACGAAATGTTCAAAGACCTGGAGTTAGAAAACCAAAAGGGAAGAACACACTCCACATTTCTCAAGCTGAAAGAACTGAAGAAAAAATTCAAACCTTGAGCTGCAATACTGAAGGATTCTATGGGGAAAATATTGAACAATACAGGAAGCATCAAAAGAAGCTGGGAGGAACACACAGAGTCACTGTGCTGAAAAGAATTTGTTGATGTTCAACCATTTCAAGAGGTAGCATATAATCAAGAACCAATGGTACTGAAGTAAGAAGTTCAAGCTGCAACTGAAGGCATTGGCAAAAAACAAGTCTCCAGGTAGTGACAGGATATCAACTGAGATGTTTCAACAAATGGATGTAGCGCTGGAGGTGCTTACTCATCTATGCCAAGAAATCTGGAAGACAGCTGCTTGTCAGACCGACTGGAAGAGATTCATATTTGTGCCCATTCCAAAGAAAGGTGATTCAACAGAATGTGGAAATTATCGAACAATATCATTAATATTACACATGAGTAAAGTTTTGCCGAAGATCATTCAAAAGTAATTGCAGCAGTACATCTACAGGGAACTACCAGAAGCTCAAGCTGGATTCAGAAGAGTTTGTGGAAGAAGGGATATTATTGCTGATGTCAGATGGATCTTGGATGAAGGCAGAGAATACCAAAAACAAGTTTACCTGTGTTTTATTGACTATACAAAGGCATTCAACTGTGTGGATCATAACAAATTATGGATAACATTGTGAAGAATGGGAATTCCAGAACACTTAATTGTGCCCATGAGGAACCTGTACATAGACCAAGAGGCATCATTCAAACAGAACAAGGATATACTGAGTGGTTTAAAGTCAGGAAAGGTGTGTGTCAGGGTTTTATCCTTTCATCATACTTATTCAATCTGTATGCTGAGCAAATAAACTGAGCAGCTGGACTATATGAAGAATGCGGCATCAGGATTGGAGGAAGACTCATTCACAACCTGCAATGAGCAGATAACACAACCTTGCTTGCTGAAAGCAAAGAGGTCTTGAAGCACTTACTGATGAAGATCAAAGACTACAGCCTTCAGTATGGATTGCACTTCAACATAAAGAAAACAAAAATCTTCGTAACTGGACCAATAAACAACATAATGACAAACAGAAAAGATTGAAGTTGTCAAGGATTTCATTTTACTTGGATCCACAATCAAGCCATGGAAACATCAGTCGAGAAATCAAATGACGTTTTGTATTGGGCAAATCTGCTGCGAAAGACCTTTCTTTAAATTGTTAAAAAGCAAAGATGTCACCTATGGACTAAGATGTGCCTGACTCAAGCCATGGGATTTTCGATTGTCTCATAGGCATGCGAAAGCTGGACAATGAATAAAGAAGACCAAAGAAGAACTGATGCCTTTCAATTATGGTGTTGGCAAAGAATATTGAATATACCGTGGACTGCCAAAAGAATGAACAAATCTATCTTGGAAGAAGTACAGCCAGAATGCTCCTTAGAAGCAAGGATGATGAGATTTTGTCTCACATAATTTGGACACGTTATCAGGAGGGACCCATTCCTGGAAAAGGACATCATGCTTGGTAAAGTAGAGGGTCAGTGAAAAAGAGGAAGAGGCTCACCAAGATGGATTGCTATGGTGGCTGCAAAAATGGGCTTAGACATAGCAACGATTGTGAGGATGGCGCAGGACTGGGCAGTGTTTCATTCTGTTGTTCATGGGGTCACTGTGAGTCGGAACCCACTCTACAGCACCTAACAACAACAAGCCATGAGCTCCTATCTAACCAGACCCAAATAATCAGATTTATTTGTAGTCATGGACAATAATTTATGTTCCTGTGACAGCCCTGACACTCTGAAAGATGAAAGTGCCTGCTGAGCACAAAACAGCACAGTTGTGTTTGACATAGTCTTAATATTAAAGTCATCTTAATATATTCTATTTCTTTGAAATGTGTGATCCAGAACTAAAAGTTTCATATGTGTGGCAATTTTTTGTAACCCAGGATATTGAATTAAACATAATATTTCATTATCCTTAAATTCTTTATAAAGAGGAGTTGCTTTTAATTTTAACTGGAAATAAGAGGACCTATGGTTTTAATTTTAGAAGAGCCCTGGTGGCCAGTGGTTAAGAGCTATGGCTGCTAATTAAGAGTCTTGCAGTTCAAATCCACCAGCGGCTCCTTGGAAACCCTATAGGGCAGTTCTACTCTGTCCTGTAGGGTCGCTATGAGTCAGAGTCGACTCCACAGTGACAGGCAACAGGCATGGAAGGAAAGATGAGCTTTGCTTATATGACTTTATGAATAAGATTTATTTGTCCTAATTCTTGAGTACATTAGTATTATATTGCCTTAAAATACACTAAAGAATTTTATCATTTTCTCAGTTTTTCCTAATAAAGAAATTAGATATAATCATTCACACATTTTCTTAAAGATTTTGATTCTTTGAAACAATAGCTTAAATGCATATAAATGTATTTCAAATTATTAAAGTATTGTTATTAAAATATTTTATACAAGGAAAGATACTCTTTAATAAATACAAGTTATTCTGCTGATATATCATAAATGTGCACGGAACATTTATGTTATTCAGTTTTATGAGTTGATAGTTTAATACTTTTTTAATATATAATTTTATTAATATCTTCAGGGCTAGTTACCTCTATTTTTTGTAAGTATTTTAATAAATGATGTATTGTACGTGATTTAAATAACCACTTTAAAATGCTCTCTCCCTGAGAGTAAATTGGGAAGGTAAATTATTAACACAAAAAATGTTTTTAGAGATTCCTATTGATAATTTTTTAAACATATTTTATGTTCATGTTGCTTTGAGTTTAAAAGTTATTTCAAGCATACCAAATTGCTCAATTATTAACTGTTAAAGTTTTTAAAAATATTTATATGCATCAACGTTAAAATATTTCTGTTATGACGGACAAAAACCAAAGGAAGCAAGGAAATGCACAATTAAACCAGAAAGATACTATGTCATCCAGTACTCAAACACCACAGGGTATGTAGAGAGAGCCATTAAAAGCATTCAGTTGTGTTAAGATGACATATGGTAGGCTTCTAAAATTAACAGAGTATTTTGCTGCCTACTGGCGTGTATCACAGTCTTAATACAGTTTTCTTTTTGGGGGGTTGAGATTTAAAAATGTCTTCAGTGTTTTTATAAATACTTTTGAGAGTTTATGAAGCATTAATCTCTATTGGGTACATGATTCTGATTAAGAATACACTCAGAAATCACATCTTCCATTTTCTTTACAGTTCTCTCCTCTGTTCTATACCTATCCTCTCCTTGTTTATTGATGTAACTTCTCTGTTCTTCTCTTCCTCTCAGCCAAACAACATTTTTTAAAGAATAATTAAAAATTAGATTAAATAAGATCCAGCTTTTTCAGTTCTGATGTCTGTTTCTCACACCTGACATAGCCTGTAAATTCCCCTTGACCTTTCATATATGCAGTAGAGTCTCCGCTTTTGTTCCAGACACACAGGGATTGCTCGGCATCACCATACCCTTGGCATCCACAGTGTAACTGGAGTTACTCTCATCTAACTTCAGCTTTGTAAAATATTCTGTTTGTGTCCTAGAATGTGTTCACTGTATAAATCAGATTTCAATATAATTCCAAAATATGAAATATGTTTCTAAACCATAAGGAAGAACATAGAATCTCATCTCACACTCCACATAGCCAGGTCACGGTGTGTCACTGTTTTCAAATTGAAATGAAGGTTTTCAGAGTCATATAAACTCAACCTCAATGTCCATGCATAAACTTTCTAAATATTAATTCCAATGCCATCTGTGGCCTAGATAAACCATAATGGAGCCTCCTCCAAACCTCCAACCACTACCATCTGGGTCTGAAGCATCCATTGACCATTTGTTTAACCAGGTGTCAAGTTTCTTTTTAAGGGTGTTATATTTAGATTTCCAGGAAAGATGGCAGTAATGCTTAGCTCTATGCCCCTCACTTTCCCCCAGAGGGGTCAAAAGGCAATTCATATTTTGAGGCCAATTGCTCTGTCTCTTTGCTGTAGAACTACCTTAGTTACGCACTCTTCAAGACACAAAAGGTAAAGGAGTTTTCTGCACCCAAGATCACTTACACCACACAATGAGAGATTCCAGCCCTGTTGAGTTCCGTCTTCACATGGCGTCACACGACAAAGCACAGACACAAACTCACCAGGCAAAGAATAGCTGCAATGTTGTTAGGTGCCTTTAGCTGAGATGTGGGGAAGACTCAGACATAGCACGTTTAAGAACATGGGCACTGGGTTTAGACTGAGTTCAGCTAGCTGGGTGACCTGGAGCAAGTTAATTCATCTCAATTTTCTCCTCTATAAAACAGAGTTAATAATAGCATCCACTTCATAGGACTTAAATGCAATAATGCATGCAAAATGCCTCACACGTGGTTTGCACTCAGTAAGTGCTGGTTAAGGAGCCCTGGTGGTGCAGTGGTTAAGCAATCGGCTGCTAACAGAAAGATCGACGGTTCAAACCCACCAGCTCCTCTGAGGGAGAAAGATGTGGCAGTTTTGCTTCTGTAAAGATTACAGCCTTGGAAACGCTATAGGGCAGTTCTACCCTGTCCTACAGGGGTACTGAGTCGGAATCGACTCGATGGCAATGGATATATATATATATATGTTGGTTACTTCAACTTTATTCATTCATTCGACAAACATTGAATGCCTACTGCAAAACATTTTATAGATGGAGAATCTGAGGTACAGAAAGGTTATGCAGTTGTCCAAAGTTACTTTTGAAATAGAGCTGTGACACAGATGTCCTAATGCCAATTTTTATCACACCAAGCTAAGCTGGCTTTCTTAATGGGATATTAAAAACCCAACTTGGATCTGGGGAAGGGCCTATAGCAGCTGCTCAAAGATAAAACATTTTGGTTTAATTTCAACATTAAAACTTTAAAGAAACACCAATTTCATGCTTTGGTTTTGTGAAGGTGCAACAATTTCAAACATGTCTGCAATGATCAAAACAAAATAAAACTGAATAGGACCCACAAAAAAATGCTAACAAATCCTTAAGCCACACAAAAATGCATCTTATTGCTTTACTTATATCTTGCATGATCTGAAAAATATACCTTGTTGGCAGGTAAGAACTTGGGATTTTTAATTCCTTAATTGTATGTATTGTTTTTATTTCTTCACATAGTGGATTCTTATTAATTTTAATCAATGCTAAAGACAAACAATGGGTAAGGGGCAGGAAGAGAAACAGCCTTTTTGAATTGGTGATTTATTTTCTCTATTGAGTGTTTATGCCCAGAGATTGCCTTACAAAGTGAAATTATTATATTGAATATATTCACCTACCAAATACTGATTAATAGATTCCCTATAGAACAAATATCACTCAAATCATCATATTACTTCTACTAAAGTGAAATTTTCAGTCTCCGAAAGCACAAAATAATAAAAGAATGGATAAGAGACTATAAGTTAAAATAAATATAAATTTATTCACATATTCTAACAGAAATCTAAACATATGATATACTTAGGTTGTTTCTGTACAAGAGCTCAAAAAATACATTTTACATTTAAAAGTGATAAAAATCAATACCTATTTAGTGGTCATTAAAACACTTCAATATTTATTCAGGACTGATCCAACAATGAGACTTTTTACCACTGAAAGTGTAGAAAATAATTACATTAAAGCTGCATATGAGTTTCCTAAGGCTGCTGTAACAAACTACTACAAACGGGGTAGCTTAAAACAATAGATATTTATTGTGTCACAGTTCAGGAAGCTGGAAGTCCAAAATCAATGTGTGAGCAGAATTGGTTTCTTCTGTAGGCTCTGAGAGAAAAACCATCCCACGCTGCTCTCCTAGCTTCTGATGGTTGCCATCAATCATTGGCATTCCTTGGCTTATAGACACATCATTCCAGTCTCTGGCTCTATCTTCTTGTCATCTTCTTCTCTGTGTTTGTATCCCTATGTCCTCTCCTCTTCTTGTAAGGACACTAGTCATTAAATTTAGGACCCACCCTAAGTCCAGGATGATTTCATCTCAAGATCCTTAACTAATTACATTTGCAAAGACTCTATTTCCAAATAAGAGCTATAAAACAGCATTAAGTGGTCTAACATATGTGTAATTAGAGTCCAGAAGGAGAAGGGAGAGAGAAAACGGGGCAGAAGAAATTCTAAAGAGATCACAGCCAAGAATTTTTCAAAATTAATGAAAGGAAACAAACCATGGATCCAAGAAACTCAAAGAACTCCAAAGAGAATAAGCAAACAAATCTCTATTTATGTCATAGTCAAGCTGCTAAAAACCAAGGATAAAAAGAAAATCTTGACATGAACCAGAAGAAAGGAAATACTTTATATAGAAGAACAAAGATAAGAATTACAGCACGTTTCATCAGAAACTAAGCAAGCCAGAACAATGGAGCAACATCTTTAAAAGCATTGAAAAAAAAAAAATTGTCAACCCAGAATTACATTTCCAGCAAAAATATCTTTCAAAAATGAAGATGAAAATAAAGACTTTTTCAGAAAAGCAAAGGCTGAGAGAATTTTCCAGCAGATCCTCACTAAAAGAAATGTTAAAGGAATTTCTGTGGAAGAAGGAATATGATATCATATGGGAATCTGGATCTACAGAGAGAAATAAATAGCACCCAAAAATGTAAAAGTAAGGATAAATATAAGGAAAACTTTTTTTTTTTTTACTTTGAATCACCTTAAAACATAATTCACTATATAAAGAAAAATAGTAACTTTATTGTTCAGTTTATAACATATGTACAAGTAAAATGCATGCCAATAGCACAAAGAATGGAATAGAGGATGTTATGGATTGAACTAGGTCCCCCAAAAATGTGTGTCAACTTAGCTAGGTCATGATTCCCAGTATTGTGTGGTTGTCTTCCATTTTATGATATGATGTAATTATCCTATGTGTTGTAAATCCTAACCTGGTGGCATAGTGGTTAAGAGCTAGGCTGCTAACCAAAAGGTAGGCAGTTCAAATTCACCAGCTGCTCCTTGGAAACCCCATGGGGCAGTTTTACTCTGTCTTATAGGGTCCCTATGAGTTGAAATAAACTCAACTGCAACGGGTTTGGGTTTTTTTGGATGATGTTAATGAGGCAGGACACAATCTAAAGGATTAGGTTGTATCTTGAGTCAATCTCTTTTGAGACATAAAAGAAAGAAGCGAGCAAAGAGGAGTGGGACCTAATTACCACCAAGCAAGAAGAGCCAGGAGTGGAGCACATCCTTTGGACTCAGGGTCCCTGCACTAAGAAGCTCCTAGACCAAGGGAAGATTGATGACAAGGACCTTCCTCCAGAGCCAGCAGAAAGAGAAAGGCTTCCCCTGGAGCTGGCACCCTGAATTTGAACTTCTAGCCTCCTAGACTATGGGAGAACAAATTTCTCTTTGTTAAAGCCATCCACTTCTGGTATTTCTGTTATAGAAGCACTAGATAACTAAGACAGAGGATATGGAAGTATATGTTGTAAGGTTCTTCTTACACTATGTGGGAAGGTGGATGGTGATAAGTTAAAAATGTATATTATAAACACTAGGGTCATCACTACATTTTTTAAAAAGAGATATAACTAATAAGTCAATAGTGGAGATGAAAAGGAATCATCGATCTCATCTAGAAGTCTTTCAAAAATAAAAGGACAGAATTAAAAGGAAAGAAAAGCAAGCTGAAAAACTACATAAATGGATTCATAGGAAATTGCAGAGGTCGTACAGAGAGGTCCTGTATACTTTTCCCACAGCTTCCCCCAATGATTACATCTTATATAACTATAGTACGATATCAAAACAAGAAAATTGACATTTGTACAATGTGTGTGTATAATATGATTTCAAAGTATCATGTGTAGATTCTTGTAACCACCGCTGAAATCAAGATACAGAATTATTCCATCACCACCAAGATCTCCCTCATACTACCTTCTATAGTCACACTACCTTCCTTCATCACCCCAATGTTCCTAATCCCTGTAAACTACTAATTTGTTCTCATTTTTATAATTATGTCATTCTGAGAGTTTTATATAAATGGAAGCATACAGTATGCGACCTTTTGAGATCAGGTTTTTTTCTCTCAGTATAATGCCCTTCAGATTCATCCATAACTTGCATACTTTTTTAAAAAACTAACAACAACAAAAAAGACTTGGCTACTAAAAAAAGAAAACTGTTACCCTCAAGTCAATCCCAACTTACAGTGACCGTATAGGACAGAGTAGAACTACCCCATAGGGTTTCCAAGGCTGTAAATCTTTACGGAAGCAGACTGCCACATCTTTCTCCAATGGAACCGATGGTGGGACAGCCAAGAGCTTAACCCCTGTGCCACCAGGGCTTCTTTGCTACCAACTTACTTAAATTACGAAAACTATATCTTCTATTAAGGATCATTTTTCTCTGTATAAAGTAATAAGGTATTAGTGGAGAATTTTGCAAGTAATGAAAAACAGCTAATGAATGACCCTCCAAACCATGCTTGCTTCAGAGGATTTGTTTTCTTCATTTTAGAAAAGGACGTATAAAACTGATGCTGATTATGTTCCAAAGTCTAGAGGATTCATATTTAAGAAAAATCCTTTCTAACTACTAGTCTCTTGTAAAGATAGCTTCTTGGCTTGTTGAAGACAGCTCGATGGAGGAAAAGCATGAGCTTTGGGTCTCACTGCCTTTAGCTGTGCAATGAACATAGTCTCCTCATCTGTAAAACCATGGAAGGGAAACTCCTATCGACTTCATGTGATTGTCTGTGAGAATTAAATAGTTCAATATGAAAAACCACTGACCTTGTGCTTGGCATTTGAAAGGCACACAGTACAAATGTTAAGTGCCCTCTCTCTCCTTACTCTATCTGTGCCCATGATTGCACATTTCCTTTCATGGCTTTAGCCACCATTTGAAAATCCTGTTGCTATATACCACTCTTAGACTAAGACTTTCATTCAGCCAGAAAACCTTCTTCCTTGTTCCTTTGCACCTGGGTAACCTGTGGAACTGCTCTGTTTCTTATCTTCATGCTCTTCTATCTCAACGCTCCCTAAGACATTGCTTCAGCCCTCCTTCAGCTCCCATCATAACTGTGTGTATGTGCTTACTGCATTTGCTTTTTACTCTGAGCCTCTTGATTTGACAGATGGTTTTAACTTCAAATTACGAATAATTTCTCTCTGTGTACTGTCTCAGTTCCCAAATTATGCTTAACATTTAGGTAATAGCTCACCGTTCATCACTGTAAGCAATTTATAGATTTAAACTTGCACTGTATGTGTGTGCATGTGTATGTAAACATATATGTGTTCTAATACAAATAACTTCCTGCTTCATTATTTTCACACACAACATCCTGAACCAGAGGAGGGTAGTAAAGGGCCGATCTCCAGCGAGCTGAGAATTCCTCACACCCCTATCATGACAACACCAAGCTTGAAGGATTCCATAATCCCACAATTTGTAGAAATGTTGAAGAAGGGCCTCCAACTGTCAGATGAGTAGTTGAGTTAGATTACCTAAAATTTTTCTTCCAAGTCTAAGAATCTGTGACTCTCTGATAACCTAAGTTGAAATCAGCCTTGAAGTGGAACAATTTCCAAAATCTGTCCTTCAGCCGCAAGTTATATAAGCGCTCATTGCTGACCTACTGAGATCAGCTAGAAGGGAGGAGAATGAGAGGATCAGAACACAAATGAAATCATTGATTGTTTAGTTTCAGCCAAGGGACAAGAATGAGTAAGATGTGGTACTGTGCTCAGAAAGTTCATAGTTAGTAGAGGAAAAGGAGCCATTCCTGATCTTTTCAAAACAACGTGGCAAACAGAGTGATTAAGGAAGGTGGGCCCAGGATGTCAGAGGAACACAGAGGAGGAGCACCCCACCTAGACGGGTTGGGGTGCTAAATGCAGGATTTGAGAATCACTTGGAGGAAGTGATTACTAAAATGAATCTTAAAATAAAATAGGACTTATACTGGCAAAGGAGCCTGGATGGCGCAAGCAGTGTGCAATCAGCTGCTAACCTAAAGGGTGGCAGCTCTAATCCACCCAGAAGCTCCGTGGAAGAAAGACCTGGCAATCTGATTCCATAAGGATTACAGTCAAGAAAACCTTATGGAGAAGTTCTACTCTGTAGCATATGGGGTTACATGAGTCAGGAGCTGACTCAATGACAGCTAACAACAACATGCTGGCAAAGGAAATGAAGATGTGTGCATTCTGGATGGTGCAATATGTGGAGAGGGAAACTCTACTTTGGAGCAGAGATGTCAAGGCTGGAGCGGTGAGGGATGGGGCTAGAGAAGTTATCAGGGGCCAGACCACAAGAGGCTTAAATGCTTTGTTAGGACATCTGGGCTTTATCTTGTTGGCAGGAGGGAGCCATTGATGGGTTTTAAGCAGGAGAATGGCATCATCAGATATGCCTTTCAGATAGCTTTCTCTGGTGTGGCTTTGCAGAAAATTGATTTAGGGGGACAAGACAGGAGGCAGGAAGAAGTTAGGAGGCTGTTGTAGCATTCCGGCCGGGGGTTTGGGAGGGGAAGAACCTGGTCGTTACTGGTGAGGAGAGGAAGTAAAATTGAGAAATATTGCAGGGTGAGATGGAGGGCTCTCCAGATGGTTGGTCATGGGCTTCAGAGAGGGTTAGATCAGGAATGATTTCCAAGTGTCTCCTAGAGTGTCACTGCTCAGTGAAGCCTTTCCTGACCACCCTATTAAAAAATGCACACCATCCTTGCCAGCACTCCTGCTCCACTTTCGCTGCTATGTTTTTCTTTACAGCTCTTATAACGTTATATACTTTCACTACCATCTATCTCCCCCCATTAGGATATATACAGTTCTTTAGGGCAGGGACTTTGTCTCTTTTGTTCACTGCTGAATTATCAATATCTTGACCAGTGTCTGGCACCTACTGTGTGTTCAGTAATATTTGCCAAATGAACAAATGAATGAATGATGGTGGTGTTAAGAAAATGAGAAAAAGAATCCAGCAGGAGCAGCAGGTCTAGAGCGGAAGGTGCTGAGTTCTGTTTGGGACTTTCTGAGGCCCTCCAGGGAAAGCTCAGTGGAGGAAAGCTCAGTGGAAAAGATAAAGCTGTGCAGAATATGACAGGGGGCCCAGAAACTGTGTTCTGTACCTCTCCTTCATTTTCATGAAAAGGAAACCAACTTCCAGAAAAGTGAAATGATTTGCTCATGGTCACAAGACAGCACAGCTGAGCCTAAAGCCCTCCTGTTCCCAGTTCCAGGGCTTTACTGCTTATGCCCTACATTGTCCTGCTCTCTGCTGATCTCAGAGATCACTAAAAATCACTTACCTTTGACTCTGACTTAGAACTTAGACTATTAAATGACTGTTTATTTAGGGCCCACTTTACCAATTACTCCCATGAAGAAAACTTTTAAGCCCAAATCAGATATAGAAAAATCTCATCATAGAGGTGTCCACTCCCGTGTGGTCTTACCAGGCTGAGGCTGCCTTAGAAGCTGGGCTAAAACAATAGATAGCTCTGCCTGTATGCTTCCCGATAGGCGACAGATTGCCAGAACCCTTCCGTGATTTCATTTTTGTTTTAATTAGGGTATTATTTACGCATAATGAAATGTATAGATCTTAAGTGCACAGGTCAATGAATTTTGACAAGCACATGTACCCATGTAACCACCACCTCAGTTAAGATACAGAACATTACCGTCACCCCAGAACAGTCCCTCCTGCCCTTCCTAGTCAAAGACTCCCTGCAGGCAACCACTGTTCGGATTTCTATCACCATGATTAGATTTTCCAGTTTGAGAACTTCCTATGAAAAGAATAACATAATACAGGCTTTTCTGTGTCTGGCTGCTTTTACTCAGTATCTTGTCTATGAGATTCAGCCATGTGTTG
>NW_004443973.1:8320675-8336913 GCF_000243295.1 Trichechus manatus latirostris | reverse complement strand
TGGAAGAAAGACCTGGCAATCTGATTCCATAAGGATTACAGTCAAGAAAACCTTATGGAGAAGTTCTACTCTGTAGCATATGGGGTTACATGAGTCAGGAGCTGACTCAATGACAGCTAACAACAACATGCTGGCAAAGGAAATGAAGATGTGTGCATTCTGGATGGTGCAATATGTGGAGAGGGAAACTCTACTTTGGAGCAGAGATGTCAAGGCTGGAGCGGTGAGGGATGGGGCTAGAGAAGTTATCAGGGGCCAGACCACAAGAGGCTTAAATGCTTTGTTAGGACATCTGGGCTTTATCTTGTTGGCAGGAGGGAGCCATTGATGGGTTTTAAGCAGGAGAATGGCATCATCAGATATGCCTTTCAGATAGCTTTCTCTGGTGTGGCTTTGCAGAAAATTGATTTAGGGGGACAAGACAGGAGGCAGGAAGAAGTTAGGAGGCTGTTGTAGCATTCCGGCCGGGGGTTTGGGAGGGGAAGAACCTGGTCGTTACTGGTGAGGAGAGGAAGTAAAATTGAGAAATATTGCAGGGTGAGATGGAGGGCTCTCCAGATGGTTGGTCATGGGCTTCAGAGAGGGTTAGATCAGGAATGATTTCCAAGTGTCTCCTAGAGTGTCACTGCTCAGTGAAGCCTTTCCTGACCACCCTATTAAAAAATGCACACCATCCTTGCCAGCACTCCTGCTCCACTTTCGCTGCTATGTTTTTCTTTACAGCTCTTATAACGTTATATACTTTCACTACCATCTATCTCCCCCCATTAGGATATATACAGTTCTTTAGGGCAGGGACTTTGTCTCTTTTGTTCACTGCTGAATTATCAATATCTTGACCAGTGTCTGGCACCTACTGTGTGTTCAGTAATATTTGCCAAATGAACAAATGAATGAATGATGGTGGTGTTAAGAAAATGAGAAAAAGAATCCAGCAGGAGCAGCAGGTCTAGAGCGGAAGGTGCTGAGTTCTGTTTGGGACTTTCTGAGGCCCTCCAGGGAAAGCTCAGTGGAGGAAAGCTCAGTGGAAAAGATAAAGCTGTGCAGAATATGACAGGGGGCCCAGAAACTGTGTTCTGTACCTCTCCTTCATTTTCATGAAAAGGAAACCAACTTCCAGAAAAGTGAAATGATTTGCTCATGGTCACAAGACAGCACAGCTGAGCCTAAAGCCCTCCTGTTCCCAGTTCCAGGGCTTTACTGCTTATGCCCTACATTGTCCTGCTCTCTGCTGATCTCAGAGATCACTAAAAATCACTTACCTTTGACTCTGACTTAGAACTTAGACTATTAAATGACTGTTTATTTAGGGCCCACTTTACCAATTACTCCCATGAAGAAAACTTTTAAGCCCAAATCAGATATAGAAAAATCTCATCATAGAGGTGTCCACTCCCGTGTGGTCTTACCAGGCTGAGGCTGCCTTAGAAGCTGGGCTAAAACAATAGATAGCTCTGCCTGTATGCTTCCCGATAGGCGACAGATTGCCAGAACCCTTCCGTGATTTCATTTTTGTTTTAATTAGGGTATTATTTACGCATAATGAAATGTATAGATCTTAAGTGCACAGGTCAATGAATTTTGACAAGCACATGTACCCATGTAACCACCACCTCAGTTAAGATACAGAACATTACCGTCACCCCAGAACAGTCCCTCCTGCCCTTCCTAGTCAAAGACTCCCTGCAGGCAACCACTGTTCGGATTTCTATCACCATGATTAGATTTTCCAGTTTGAGAACTTCCTATGAAAAGAATAACATAATACAGGCTTTTCTGTGTCTGGCTGCTTTTACTCAGTATCTTGTCTATGAGATTCAGCCATGTGTTGCTTGTATCAGTAGTTTGTTCTTCATACCGCTGAGTAGTATTCCATTGTATGAATATACCAGTTTGTGTCTCCATTCTGCGGTCGGTGGGTACTTGAGACATTCTTAGTTTTGAGCTCTTGTGAATAAAGCTGCCATAAACATTCTTGCTTAAATATATTTGTGAACATACGCTTTCATTTCTCTTGGGTTGTTAAGAATTGAATTGTGTTTCCCCAAAGGATATGCTGAAGACCTTACACCTAGTACCTGTGAAGATGGCCTTGCTTGGAAACAGAGTCTTTGAAGATGTTATCAGTTACGTTAACATGAAGTGATGCTAAAGTAGGGTGAGTCCTAATCTAACCTTGTTGTTGTCCTTATAGAAGCGAACAGACACAGAGAGACACTCAGAGGAAAGGAGGCTATGTGAAGACGCATCTACAAGCCAAGAAATGCCAAGGATTTGGGAGCCATCAGAAACTAGGAGAGAGGCATGGGAGTTTCTCTCTCAGAACCCTCCAAAGGAATCAAAATGGCCAATACCCTGATTTGTACTTCTAGCCTCCAGAACTGAGACAATAAACTTCTGGTGTTTAAAGCCACCCAATTTGTGGTATTTTGTTATGGTAGCCCTAGGAAACTAAGACATGGGTAAATGCCTAAAATATCTAAAAGTGGGATGACTGCCATACAGTTTAACAAAGCGGTCGTGTGATTTTACACTTTCACCAGCAATGTATAAGAGTTCCAATTTGTTTCATATGTTAGCCAATATAGGCGCTGTCAAGCCTTTTCATTTTATATCTATGAGAAGTCAAACAAACACAATACATCTTTTGGTTAACACTTCGGAATAGTTTATTGTTATGGAAAATTTCAAACGTTTACTAAAGCATAGAATCCCATGTACCCATCACCCAGCTTCAATAATCACCAACTCAAGGCCAATCTTGTTTCATCTCTATACTCATTTATCCCCTCCTTCTATATTATTTTGAAGCAAATCCTAGATATCATGTAATTTCATCCATAAATTCCTCAGTATGTATCTCTAAAACATTGGTTGTTGTTGTTAGGTGCCGTCGAGTTGATTCTGACTCATAGTGACTCAGTGTGACCGAGTAGAACCGTCCCATAGGGTTTCCTAGGCTGTAATCTTTATGAAAGCAGATTGTCAGGTTTTTCTCCCGCAGAGGCGTTGAATGGATTTGAACCACCAACCTTTCCGTTAGCAGCCGAGTGCTTAACCATTGTGCCACCAGGCTCCTAAAATGTAAGTACTTTTTTAAAACATAACTAAGGTACCATTACATTCGTTAAAAAAAACAGTAATGCCTTAATACAATCAAATATTCAGTCAATGTGAAAATTTCCAATTGTGTCAATAATGTCATAATTTATACAGTTCCCTCAAATTAAGATCCACAGTGTACATATTAATAATAAATGTACATATTACAATTGGTTGATATGTCTTCTAAGGATCATTTAATTCATAGGTACCCCTCTTCCTTTTTTCTTTGCAATGTTTTTGTTACAAAAATTGGTTGTCATCTAAAGTTTCCCACAGATTGGATTTCACTGTTACATCATTTAGCATATTCCTCTATCCCCTGTATCTTCCGTAAATTGTTAAATTTTCGATCTAGGACCTTGATCATATTCAGATTCAAATTTTTTAGCGTAAGTACCTCATAGTTGATAGTGTGTTTGGTGTCTCTCTTTTTTATGATGTCAGCACTGTTGATGCTCAATGCCTAGATCCATTATTCATTTTGGGTTACAAAATGATAATATTCCAATTCTATTTTGTCTTCATTTCAGTGTTGGAATATTTCTATAAAGAGAAACTTCCTTCATCTACTAGTTACCTAGTGTACAGTTCATATAAGAAAGGCAGGATAAATTCTTGATTCTTTCCTTTTATTCGCCAGTTTTCAAAATAATGAGTTAGTTCCCTAGTATCCTCCAATGGTGACCAATTAGTTTGGGACTTTTTTTCTGTCTTTCTTTCCTTTGTATCATTACAATAAACTCATATTTTAGTATATTTCAATCTATTGCAGTTATTGTCATTATCGATAATATGTTTTCTACCAATCAAAAAGTACTTCGTCCACTGACAGGTAGCTTTCAAAAGCGCTACTATGCTTCAAATGGGTTTTATTTTCACTACCATATGTTCTGTCTTTCTAATTCAAATGATCACACAGTGTAAGACAGTGCTGAGAAGGGGCAAGATCTTTACAAGAGTGTCACTCTCCCCAGCAGCATCGTAGCACACCCACTGTATCCTGGCCTCTTGTGTAAACATGTCAGGAAGAAGAGCTGCCCTGCCATGTACTGAACTCTGTGCTAGTCTTTCACAGAGCAGGGCCACACAGAAGGCTACTAGAACTTGGGCAACAGAGCAAAGTGGTTAATTACTAGAGCCCTGCACCTGACTACTTGGGTTCAAATCCTGACCTTACCTGTCAAGCTTGGTGAGGTTATTTTACTTCTTTCTGCCTCATTGTCCCCACGTGTAAAATGGAGAGTAGTAATAGTACCTTGAAGGGATGTTATGATGATAAATGAGCTAATAGATGCAAAGCATCATTTACCTGGCATATGGTGAGCACTCAATAAATGTTAAGCAGTTATTACTGCTCTCATCATTCAAGCTGAACCTAGATTTCCTTTATGACTCCCAACCTTACTCATGAATGGAGGTTTGAGACCTCAGATGCCTGCAGGAACCCCCAATCTCTAGTCTCTACTAAGAAGAAAAGTACATCAATAAGTTGCGTGAGTAAGAGGGAGCTGAACCAAGACATGCGCTGAACTTTCTACATAAGACACAAGAGGGGGGAAAATTAAGCTTGTGGTTCTCGTTGTATATTCCTTATTAGTTTTATCACTCATAGCTTATTTTTCCCAAGAGCCTCTTTTGTGCCAAGTGAGGATAGACTTTAAACTTTGGAAAGCATTTTCACCCACATTATCTTACTTGATCCACTCAGCAGTTCTGTGAGGCGCATGGGAACAGGTTTCTATTGTCTCCATTTGACAAGCAAGGAAGCTGGGAGTGACTTGTTCAAGGTCACAGAGTCAACTAGTGACACAACATGGACCAACACCCAAGTCTCCTGACTGTCCTACAGCAGCTGCCTTCACAATTGTGGCTTCCTCTTCTCATCCATTAATTTATTCATTCAGTAACTATTTATTGAGTATCTATTTATTTGTCAGGCACTGTTCAGGGACCAGCAAGTTGTTGATATAGCAATAGATACAGCAGTAGGTTAAAAAAAACACCACAGATTAATATCCCTGCCTTCATGGAGTTTACATTCTAGTAGGAAGAGACTGAAAACAAGCAAACAAATAAAATCATACAGCATATAGTATAATAATAAGTGCTATGGAGAAACATAAAGCAAGGAAGGGCAGTAGGGAATGTTGGCAGGGGTTATGGATCGAATAGACTGGTCAGGGAAAGCCTTACTGAGGTGACCTTTGAGACAAGTGAAAAAGGTGAGTTCTCTCTGCTCCTCCTCCAGGTATCTGCATGAGGGCATAGTAGGCAAAGAGAACTGGCAGGGGGGAAAGTCCTTAAGGGAGAAGTAGCTGGTGTGTTCAATGAATGGAGGTCACTATGGCTGGAGTATAAGCCACCAGAAAGAGAACAGTGTTAGGACCAAATGGTTTAGGGCTTTGTACGTAATTTAAGGCCATTAGCATTTATTCTGAGGTACATGGGATGCTATTGGAGGATTATCATATTATTCTTATCAGGAAGTAAAATCAATACCAATGCATGACAAACCTAAGATAACTCAGCAATTCCAATCCTAGTTATTATACCCACCAGAAAAACATACATATGTACACCAAAAGACATATACAAGATTGTTCATAGCAGCATTATTCTAAATAGCCAAACACTAGATACAACCCAAATGTCAAACAACAGAAGAACGGATAAATAAATTGTGGAATATCTATATACTGGAATCTATTCAGCAATGAGAATGAACCTCTACCACTTGCAATTACGTGGAAGAATATAAATAACAAGAGGGAAAGAAGCTAGTACAAAAGACTATACATCGTATGATTACATTTATATAAAGTTTTAAGAGGCAAAATTAATCATACTAGAAGTTAAGATAGCAATTACCTTTGGGGGTAATAAGTGGGAGTGGGCACAAAGGAGGATTCTGACATGGTGGTAGTAGTGTTCTATAGATTGATCTGAATGGTGATTTAAAGAGTGTATTTACTTTGTGAGAATTCATCAAGTTGTCTACTTAACAATTTGCTCACTTTTCTTTATGTATGTTTGTCGTAGTTGCCTAGTGTTGTCATAACAAAAATACCACAGGTGGGTGGCTTTAAAGAACAGAAATTTATTTTCTCACGGTCTAGGAGGCTAGAAGTCCAAATTAAGGACTTGACTCTAGTGGGAGTTCCTGGGCTTCTAGATGCATCTGCCCTGTCTGTCTTCATATGGCGTCTTCCCCCATGTGTGCCTCTGTGTCTATTCTGCTCTTTTTATAATTCAGAAGTGACTAAGTTTAGGATCCACACTACTCTGATATGACCTCATTAAGATAACAAAAGAAACCCCCTTTTATCAATCTGTTGTATTTACAAGTACGGGAGTTAGGATTTCAATATGTATTGGGGGGATACAATTCAGCCCATAACAATGTTATACTCCAGTAATGTTTATTAAATAAGTAATAGTAATAATACAGGGAAATGAAAATCTAAGATATTTACTCATGCATCTATTCCACAAATAGTTATTGAGTACCTATTATTGCAAAGCACTATTGGCCATTCCCAACGTAATTATTGGTTTTAGTGTTATTATTATCCAATTATGCCAGACCCTTGCGGAAGGGATCTTAGTTCTCTTGATAAAGTGGCAATAGGTTTACCATTCTGAGAGCAGAGGGCTAATGCTAAGCCAATCCACTGGTCTGTGGTCCTATAACCAGACAATTAGGGGGGAGGACCTCAAGATAAACACCCCTCCTCAGGCGATATAATTATTTGCAAAACCGAGTTCTCAGACTCTTAATGAACACTTTCCGTGTAAACCAAAACCAAACCAAACCCACTGCGATCAAGTTGATTCCAACTCATGGCAACCCTATAGGACAGAGTAGAACTGCCCCATAGGGTTTCCAAGACGTGGCTGGTGGATTTGAACTGCTGAACTTTTGTTAGCAGCTGAGCTCTTAATCACTGTGCCACCAGGGCTCCACTTTCCATGTAGCATATCTTAATGAAATATTTTTATCAGAAAATATATTCAATAATAGGTGATAAATTACTACGAGAAAATGTAGATCATAATAAAAAATAACTTTTAGTTAATTGAGACGTAGGCTCGCTTATAAAAGATTTCACATTTCTTCAATTGACTTAAAGTCAAAGCTTTTTGCCTATTAATACGCCAGCTATCCATCTGGCATTTAAATCCCAACTTCTAGGAGACAAGCTGACATGGTGGGTATCTTGTATTTTAAACTGAGGGATATACAGAGCAGTTCATTAAAACCATACCTTCAATTAAAGTCAGACTGCATTAAGGCCAAATTACTTTAAATATTGCCATGTTTTAGTGTTATGGTTTACATCTTTTTTTATGTATTATATGTGAATATTTGCAGAAGCTCAAAAGGTATGTCTTATAGCGTCAGGAGCATTTTCTCTCCAAACCAAGAAGAGTGAGGCTGCAAGAGAACCATAACTCAGACTGGGGCGGGGGGGAGGGTGGTGCGGACAGAATTGACTCTGGAAAATATTCAGGAAAATAAGAAACTCAGAGCTTAAAGCAAATCATAAACCACAGCTTTCTAATTCTGAGAAGATAGTGAGGAACATCTGTTTACCAGCTAACTACGCTGCCATTTACGTGAGGGAGTAAATTTAATGGCCAAAGTATTAAGATCACTGAATGGTGACATGTTTTGCTTGCAGTAAACTGTGACTGCACAGCCTTCTCAGCCAGCACTCATGTCCAACATAACTGAGTAGCCCTGTGAGCCCTCTCCCATGATATCAAATTCTTGCTATTGAAAGCCTGTGCCTGGCAAATAAAACAAAGCTGCTCTGGACAGTTTATGTTCTGAGTTCCAGGACCACAGAGCAAGTGGAAGATTCTCTTTGTAGAGATTTAAAACTGAGGCGGCACAGAATCTAAAGCCATGAAAACTAACAGCCTAATGACTTTGAGTTTTTACGGTTATTTCAATCATCATTTAAAAGAGATAGAACTAGAGATAACTTTCCTAAGCACCTTGACTAATAAATTGTCAGTGTTTTAAACAACAATTACATTATGAAATGGAAATTAGCTGTTATGATCAAGCCATATGGCTAATATAATTGATCGGTTCATATTTTTAAGAAGATGGAAAACACAACCCAAATAATAATAGATTTTACAAAATTAAATAAAGGTGATATGTTCTATCTTGTTGGACAGGTTGGGATTTATTACAGAAAGAAGAGAGAAAAAAAATCTTTGTTGTCTCTAATTCTGAACAGAAACTGAAAGTAGTCCGATGATTTGAATTAACGTAAAAACCACTCACAAAATAAAAAACAAAATGGACTTTTGCACACAGGTATGCAATACACACACATATGTGGGGCAAAGAGACATTAAAATCAGAGACTACACAATATTCACTTCCTTAGTTGATAGCAGGAGAAAAAAAATGGTTCTGATTCCTCAGACACACCCATTTAAAAAGCACACCAGCATATTTTCAGTAACTCTGCAGTTACAGCATGAAGCCCTCCTCTAACGCATGACAATTTTAAAGGGAGACCAGAAGACAGGTCACGTGTCTCTCACTGCTAAACCCACATTACCTCCCTTTGCTATATGCAAAGGGAAATTAGTTCATTGCTTTTCTTTGTCCTTTGAAATGGGTTTCTGGAAGGTGGGGGTGGTTAACGTTGCCTTAATAAAAAAGAAAGAAAAGCAGCGTTTTAACATCAAACTGGGAGCGGAAAGGCACAAACGTGGGACCTTGGGTTATGAAAGTGAAAAGGAAATCCTTCTCGAATCGTTTCAGCCAAAGCCTTCCTGGCATTTTTAAGCCCCTTGGCCTACTTGTGACCATCCATTCCTCTGCAGCGCTTCATATCCTCCAGTCCTGAGTCCACTACCGGCTCATCCTCTATACAAGCCTCCTCTTCTACATGCGGGTGTGTGATGTGTGAAGTGTAGGTGAGAGAGAATCTTGGGTTTGTCCTGATGCGCACATAAAAGGAAAAGGCATTTATGGAGTGCCTTCTATGAGCAAGCTGCTGTATGTGACATGAAATAACTCATAAAATCCTTACAACCCCTCTTTGATGCAGAACTGTTATTTCTCCCCATTACACAGAGAAGGACACTGAGGCACAAAAAAGTAACTTGTCAAGCAAATAAATGACACTGGTGGGGGCTGGAGACTTGGTCAGGGTGACCCCTAGGGCCGCCCTCATTTGGCGAGCTCCACCGCCACTCTCAAGCCAACACTGTTGCACTAGCGTGCTTCTTAGTGTTGGCCTGAACTGGGCTCGAGGATCTCTACGCATCCACTTCCGATGGCGCGGAAGGCCAAGAGAGGAAGATCGGAAGGGAACGGTCAGAGCGCGCACCCCAGAGACAGGCTCTTGCGGGGTCTTCGGCTTCGAAAGTCCAAATCCTTTTTTCTGGATGAACTTCAGAAAAACAGCTAGATCTAAAACTCGGCTGTCGCAGGAGCCCCAGCTTCGGCTGACCCTTCGCCTCAAGGCCGCGGGTGCTTGTCGGGCGCGTCTGCCCGCCCATATAACAATGGCGATCCCTAGGGCTGTGAAGCCCTGGGCGGCCCGGAGGAAATACGCCTCCAATAAACACCGAAGTACGCGGTAGAAAAGCCTCTCCAGGTTCCGGCCTTTGAAAAGGTGGGGCCTTGCGCTCCGGAGAACAATGTCTGGAGCGTCGACACTTCAAAGGCGAACACCTTTTATGGAAATCTCCGTATGAGGAAAAGCTACCTCCAGTTTCCGGGCCTCAGTTTTCTCACCCTGCAGGATGGAAAAAAGGGTGCTCCCCTTAGCGCCCGCGGCCTTGCGGTGAAAGTGCGTCCAGTGTGGGCGGGGGCTGTGTGAGTCTCTGCGCGCCGGTACGGACAGACGTGTGTACGCTTGTGTGCAGCCGCCTGTAGACCAAACCCGGGCGCCGGAGGCTTCCTTGCGGCCTGGGGAGGTTTTTCCAGCTGCCAGTCTCTGTTCGGAACCCAGGCCTGCAGAGCCAAATGATGGAGCGTCCACCGCTGAGGAGGCTCTGCTGACCCTGCCGACCTTTGGCGGGTGGGCGCGCCCGACCCTAGCTCTTTTATCTGGCAGTGCCTGGGCAGCTATCGTGGCCATGACCCCACGTAGCGTGTCCGGCCAAGATCCGTCTTCTGCTGGCCTCGGTGCGCAAGCGACGCAAGCGCGAAGTCCAGACCCTCTCTAGGAGGTTAAGTTCTGTGCGTCCAAGGCCGCCCCGGGTAAGGCGTTGACTGGTTCAGTGCCTGCCGCCACAGATCCCACTTCTAACGTCCCCTCGTTTACAGGATAGGTGCGCGTCTGTGACCTTCCTGAGATGCTGTTTCTTTAAAAAACAAAAACAAACAAAAAAGTGGGGGGGGGGGGGAAGAGAGACAGAGCCAAATGTGGCCATGGGCCTACGAGTGACCATAGGGCCAAACACCAATGTTTATTTTCCCTTCCTTTCTCTGAAGAAAAAAAATCTTCTGGCCCTAAAAGGCCACTAACGTCAAAGGACAGAGTTGTGCAAGGGATGGGAAGCCCTTGGTGATTTTCTCCGGTGCTGGGGTCCCCGAGAGTCTGGAAAACTGTAGAGCCCAACAGTGGCAGCTCTTCTCGACGCCCGGATCACCTGGTTTCGGACCGTTGCCCCGTCCCCCTTCGGAACCTGCGGGACTGCGGCGGTCCAGGCCCCGCCGGACTGGGACGGTGGATGCAGCAGGGCCGGGCTCTGCGCTCGGAAGACCGCAGGCCGAGCCGCTGCCCCCGCCGGACTGTGCGCCCCTCGCGGCCGGGGCGGCGCCCGCACCCTCCCCGGCGCGTGCCACTCGGGGAATGGAGGGTCGTCCTGGGGACTCGCGGCAAGGCGCCTCGCCACTTTTAGGGCGGAGTCTGGTGTTTTCCCCATCCACCAGCCGCGCCTGCCCTTTAGCCCCTAGAAACCTCGCGCCAGACCCTGCGAGCGGAGAAAAGCCCCGGTTCCCTCTCAAGAGCCTCCTAAGGAGGACAGATACAGAAGGTTTCCTTTTCCATGCGAGAAAACCGAAGTTTCAACGAAAGCGTCAAGACGCTGAAGCCTGCTCTCGCCGGGCATAGCCCGTGGCCCCAGCCCCCTGGGTCAGCCGCTCTGCGCCACCTGGAACCGTCCCCACCCTCCACCCGGGCTGCTAGCGTTAGGTGTCGCCGAGGCCTAGCCCTCAAAGCTCTGCCTCTGCAAGTCTCCCCGGATGATGGCGGGTTAGGGTGGGCAGCGCAGTCCACACCTCGGGCCCGCCGCGCCTCCCGGCGCCTCAGACCACAGAGCTTTAAGGACGCCGTCACTGCGCTTGATGCTACGCCGGGAGAAAGGGGTCCGCGCGCGTGGAGATCTGCCCTTGCTGTTAACAAGCGCGGCCCCACCCCTGCTGGTGATTTTCAGAGCCTCACAATGCCCCTATGAAACAGGTTTTATTATTATACCCATTTTACAGATGAGAGGACTGAGGTGCAGAAAGATTAATAGATCAGTTTTCTGAGCCCTGGCTAGGAGTAGCCCAACATCCTAGTGCTTTAAAACACTTTCAAGACCCGTGGGTCATACGTGTCCCACCGACTTTTTATGACTCTAGAGTTCGCTGGAAAGAGTGTAGCCCAATCTTAATGCGTTTAACCTAGAAGTGGAAGCCTTTCGAAATGCATACGTGGAACTCAAAAATCCTGGGTGGGATCCTCATTTTTGTGTAGATTGAGCGTTGTCTTAAGTGATGCCGCCGGATGTGTGAATTTTCTAAACAGTTAATAGGTTTGCGTTTATTTCTGTGGGATAAGTCTTCTCACTATGTTTCCCAGTTACTAAGTTATTGTGAGAATGCGCTTATCAAGAGAATAAGCTATTGCCAGTCCTCATTCAGTCATAGTGGCTATTTTCTCCTTTATGCCATTCATTGTTCTCAGGTGTTACTGACTCCCTTTTCTAGCTTCTGAACAGTAAAGCGTGTCTTTCTGATAAGGAATAATACGTTGCAGTTGTACTTTTCAAGAGATTGGAACGCCTATAAGTTATTCTTAGTTTGCATTCAATCTTAGGGCCCAGTCATTGCTTCCACATGTAGCAGGTGGAATGCACTGCTGTGAACAGTTCTGCAGTATTCCAGGGCAGCTGTTTCTGCCTCTTAGCTGTTAGTACTACTTTTGTTACAATGAAGAGTACATAGTAGTGGTAATTTTCCTAAGATTCAAATTCCTTTAGCTTCATTTATTTTGCATCTAAGTACTGCTTTTGCAGTAATGAAGAATGCACTGTAGAGGTAATTTTTCTGAGATTAAAAAATCTCTTGGCTTTATTTATTTAGGCGGTAAGTACTGCTTTTGCAGTAAGGAAGAATGCATGGTACTATGATTTGAAGTTTCGTGAAAAATAATAAAAAGGCTAAGAAGGAGATGAGAAAAAAAATGTATGTGCAATCATTGCTAGGTGCCTTCATGTTTTACCAATTTTTAAGAAATAAAATTTTAAAGATATTTTTATGATTGACTCATATCGGCAGGATTTAGGTCGTCCATGGTCTGCTGGGACATAGTGATCCCAGATAATGGCTACCAAAATCCATAACTCATAAAAAATAATTCTGAATTGATCTTTTAATGAGCATGTCTTCATTAGTGAAAACACCTAGTATCAACAAAAATTTCGAAGGAGAAAATAATTAGGTCTTGTAAGTGTTTTAATTTGGAAGGCAGGAGAGTTTGCAGGGCCTCTGCTCCCTGGGATGGGGAGGGAGAGGAAGGCGGCAGGACCTGGCTGAGAACAGTCTTCAGAGTCTTCTGCTTAGTGACAGACTCATCTGGATTCTAATCTTGGCTGTGGATGTTTTATCTGTGTAACCTAGGCAAGTTGCTTAACCACTCTGAGCTTTGGTTTTTTCGGCTGTAAAATAGGAATAATAATGCATAACTTAGATGGGCAACCCTTAAGATCGTTGTGAGGATCCAGTGAGAACTTACTTGTTACTTTTTTCTTCCCCCTTGTTTTTCCAGGCCTATAACAGTGAGGCATGTAATGAGTGCTTCCTCAAGATATGTTTGTTCCTTCCTTTCTGCTTTCCTTGAAGTAGCACAGGCTGTACCCAGGCCCTCATCTACCCAATCTACAGCCTGAGTCACCCAGGCCTGTTCCCACCAAGTGAGGCTTGGACACTGGGGCTACCTTTCAGGGGGCTGGCCGTGGCCTCAGCCATGCAGGCTCAGTGACTACCAAGGAAGGGAGCAGATCAGAGTTCTATCCTCAGACTCACAGCTTGCCACAATTAACACATAAAACTTGTTCTAATGCCAAGACCTAGGGTGAGCTTTAACATATTAACTCAATCTTCACAAAAATTCATTGAGGTAGGACTATTACTATCCCTGTTTTACCGATTAGGAAATGAGGCACAGAGAGGACAAGAAACTTGCATGTGGTCACATCACCAATGATGCGCAGAACAGGATTCAAACCACAAAGCTATATAGTTTCTTACATGGGGGAAGGGGCGAGAGGGGGAGGGGAAGAGACCCTCCTGGGGAAGGGGTGTTAGAACATAAGTCAGCGAAATCTACCCATATCACCTGGAGGTCCAGAGGCCTGTAGGCAGCAGGGTGCTGAGTGCCTGAGTCCCTCAGCTGGGAGCTACCCCCATCTGCTCTGGAGCCCACTACACAGGACACCACATCTTCCGAGGAGAGCTCAGCACCCCTCTTATCCCTGGAACTGGACCTGTCTTAGAGCCTTGACCCCTCAGAATCTGATCCTGTCTCCCTACCCCCATCCCATTCCAGTCTTAGCCTTGGTTTCAGCCAGCCTCCGGGCTGCCTCCATCATCAATCTGTCACCAGCCCTATTCTGTCACCATCCTAGGGACATCTCTGTGTCCAGGTCCCTCCAGGCCCCTACCCCACGTGCCTGAGACTCTTTTCTCTGCTCAACTCAGATTGCCAGGAAACCTCTGCTCCCCTTTCTCCTCACATTTTCTTTCCTCTGAAGACTCCTGGGGCAAGGAGACCCGTGCAATCTTGAGGCCATTTCTTTTGGGTTTTGTTCCTTGGTGGATCCAGAGGCCGTGGGGAGTCTTGGGCTCCTGACAAGCCATGTGGGGAGACCTCCCCCAACCCACTGCCTTCAACCCCTGCCTAGAACAACACCCCAGCTGGGAACCACATGAGACCTTGAGCACCAGTCATTGCCTCTGGGGCCCCCCACTGTCCCTGCCTTCCAAATGAGGGAGGCAGTTCTTAGTCCTGGGCTGTCTTCCCTCCAATCAAACCTCTAAGGTCTTGCTGATCCCACCCCTTCCCACCCTACTAGTAGCAACTCTGGTTGCATAAGGAGCATTTGGTCTTCCATCTCCATCATTTATTCATTCCTTGGGCCGACAAACACTTATTGAGCCTCTACTTTACGCCATGCTCTGAAGATTCTGAGCTAAAACTCAACCTTTGCCCCGGAAGGCCACTGATGTTCAAGCCCCTGCTAGGAAAATGTGGAGGTCTGGGTGTGTGTGTGTATGTGTGTGTGGTGGGGGGATGGGTGGGTGGGTGGCTGAAGAAACCAGGGAATGCTGTCGAGGAGAAGAATCAAGGGTGAACAGGAGTTGGCAGGAGGGACAGGCTGGTAGGGGATTTCCTGAGTGGCCCTCGGGGGCCTTGCTTGCACTTGACCCCTCTAAGGACAGCCTGATGGTGAGAGAGGCAGAGAGCAGGGTTTGGAGCCCGAATGAGCACTTCCCGACCCTATGACCCTGAGCTTGTCACCTCACCTGCCCTGTAGAGCCTCGGGCAGTTAGCCTAGCAGAGCTCTGTTTCAGCAGCCCTCCGAGCAGTCGGAGGTAGTCGGCCGCTCACCACTCCGGGACCCATGCCATCTGAGTGGGGGAATCTACTTTTCCAAAACACCACCTCTCCCTCCCCTGATCATCTGGACAGTCAGCGTGGTGGGGGCGCCTTGACAGAATGGAGACGGCAGGAATGATTCGTAGGTGAAGGCCCAGCGCAAACAGCCGCTGCGAGAACTACCGCCTTTAAGCTTTTTTTTTTTTCCTCACTCCAGTCTCATTCCTGTCTCCTGGCTTCTTTCCTCCTTTTGAAAACCGCAAGTAACACACATCCACCCATCCGCAGGTTCGTGAGGGAGGCCGCGAGAAGCTCCCTGCGCCTCCTCCCGTGGCTGGGTCCCCTGCCTGGAAGCGCGAGACCTGCCCGGGAATGGCGGCAGCTCTGGCGAGCCGCGACCCTGCGGAGCGTGGATTCCAGCAGTCGCCCCCCTGCTCCCGCGCCCCGCATTACTTCTGCTGGTCCTGAGCGCCCACTCTCCTGGTCCTCCTGCTTGAGAAGCTGAATGTGGGGAGGGGCATGCTGGGTGGGGCATCTCTCGGCTGCCGAGTCTCCCCGTTTTCTCCCCCGGTCCGAGCTCCAGGCTAGGCCGAGCCCGAGAAGCAGAGTACGCGGGTTCGAGGTGGCAACCCCAGCAGCCCTTCACAGAGCTGACCTGCCCAGAGAGGAGAAGGGCCGGCTGAGGAGAGATCCCCGAATGGGGTCGTCGACGGGGCAGGGATAGGCCACCACACCCCTGCCGGTCGCTTCTGCCCCGCCGCTGCCTTATGCCTACCCAACAGGGGCGGAATTGCTCGAACTGCGGCAAGGGTCCTTCGCCTTTGGCTCACACCAGTGCGAATCTACTCCCATGGGTGCCTCCCTTAATGGAGGGCAGCTCCCTGGGACAAAGCTGCTCGTGTCACCTACACACGCCCGGCTCTGAGGCCGAGCCTTCTGAGGATCACACTGAGAACACGAACTCAGGACTTGATAGTGTGGGATTGAACTCCAGTTTCTGCCGATTAGAAAATGTGTTCATCCCAGAGCTCAGTGTACTCCTCTGTGAAATGGAGATAGTAATGGAAGCCACCTCCTAAGAGTGCGTGAGGGTTAAATGAGCCGATGTGTATTATGTGTTTTTGACAATGCCTGGCAAACAGAAAAGCACTACAAAAGTGTCAACTGCCAACTTTGACCAAGATTAAAAAACAAAACAAAACAAAAACACGGGACCGTGGAATGTAACGAGGTCCTAGTAGAACCTCATTTTAATCCCCCGTGCCTCCCCGCAAAGCCTTCTGACCAGAG
>NW_004443973.1:8313175-8315675 GCF_000243295.1 Trichechus manatus latirostris | reverse complement strand
TGGTTTATTTTATCTAGCCTTAAATTATATATTAATATTTTTAAATGTAAACTCAGGGAGTAAAAGTTGGTATAATCAATATCTTACATAAGTAGTCTCATCTCTTTTTAAAAAACAAAAAGTTGGGCTTTAGATAATTGCTATTTCATTGGGAAGTTATCTAATATTTTATGGGACAATTTTAATAGACCGCAGGAGTTTTGAAATACTGTTTTTTCCTTGAAATATTTGCCATCTGGTTAAAATAATAATTTCTCCTGGAAAATAAAGTTTTTTGAAAGTTTCCTGAAAGCCTATTTTTAGGAAATGAGAATTTGAAATCCAGTGTCTTTAAAATAACAAAAACATATCAGGACAAGAATTTGAAATAAACTGCAGAAAATAGTGCTGATGTGTATATATGGATGTGTGTGTATCTCCTATACATGTATATGCTTAAGAGCATGAATATATATATAATATACGAATTCTATATAATATATATATATATACACATACACACGTATGCAGGCAGTAGACCTACGTTTTGATACACACACATATACCCACTTCGCTGGGCCCAAACATGCACTAGCAAGTTATTTTAGGGCTCCAACTCTTCAGAAAATCTCATTATGTGAGGAGCGAAGTGGCTCTGCGGGGAGCATTATGGAAATATCTGGGCTTGATTTACTGAGGCTGTTCACATTGGTGGAATATCAACTTAACAGAGAAAAGTCTGCCCAGGGCGTCCAAGTTACCAAAATGAAAATTGGCAATTGAGATGATAAGAACGTGGCTTTCTTCTGCGAAATCACTACAGGTAACAGAGATAACATTAAATAACACACATTCTATGCACCAAGAACAATGTTTTATGTACCGAGTCTCTTATCCGTCTCTCCTAATGACTTCCCTTAGCGGGTTGTTAGTACTTGACAGCAGGTCTCCGTGCGGGGAAATTTTCTCCAATTCCACATTCAAAGGAGGTCCATCAGAGAGCATGATTGGCAATTTTCGTCATAATCTGCACATTATTAGCATCAAAACTGACGTGGCAGTAACACTGGTGGGTTTTGATGTGCCTTTCTTCAAGTTCAAGGAAACCCCTCCAGTAGCCCGAGTTGGCAGAGCGGGTCTCAGCAACCCAGCGGTGGCTTTGCAGAGGCGAAGGCGCAATAGACATGCGTGAGAAATATGCCAAGAACCATTTTACCCCAGGAAAAGGAAAACGAGGAGGGAATGAGGGTGAGGGAAGGAGAGAGTTCGAACTTAGAAAAGTGTCTAAGGAAGTGTTTCAGGATCATATCATATATCTAGAGATTCAAGTATTTCTCAGATCGAGCGGAACCCGGTAGTTGGCAAACTGAGCTGAAAACGCCTCTCCAAATCCTACAGTGATCTGTCAATCTTGCCCTACCCTTGGCGTTCCCTTCTTTCCCTTCCCTGGCTTGGCTTTGGCAACCCATTAGCTATCACTTTTTGCATAAAACATGAAAGATGCTTCCATTCCTTGAGCCCTGAAACCAAAGAACGAAAGAGAGAAAGGAGGCGGACGGAGGCTGAGGGAGTGCGACCGCCACCCATTCCTGGGCTTTGTCCTTGGAGGGGGGGAAGGTGGCCACAGTCCCACTGGCCTGGGTCCTGCACGCGGTAGACAATCTCACAAACACACCTGCAGCCGCCCACGCTCTCTATCCGCCCTCCGGGCCTTCTCAGACCTCCACTCTGCCTCTGTCCTCGGGCAGGGCCCCTAACAAGCTAACAATGAGAGAAAAATTGTCACCTCCCTCCACCCTCGTTTAAAGAAAAGAAAGGAAGGATGAGAGAGAAAGCAGCAGGAGAAGCCTCGAGGGTGACTTTTCCCTCACAAAGCACTAGTGCACACCATTCCTCTCTTTGTTTTGGTTCTCCGTCGCTTTCGGCCACCCGGTTCAGCCGAGTAACCGGAGTCTGAGGACGCACAGCCGGGCTCGAGACTCAGAGCGGGAGGATTGTCTTCCGGGAGTCCAAGAGCTCAGAACAGAGGCGGGAAGCAGGGCCTGGGCGGCCAGAAACAGAAGAGGGGACAGAGGAGAAGCGTCTGGGTGGCAAATACAAAAATAGAAATAATTTGTATGTGGGGGTGGGGGTGGGAGCGCTCTCCAGACTTTCGCGCCGGCTCTTTCCCCCCCAATTCGGGGCAGGTTCCCTTCGGCCTCTCTCTCCCCGGGGCGCCCCCTGCTGGCAACGGTAGCAGCGGGCAGCGGGCAGCGGGCAGCGGGAGCAGGGGCGCACGCAGGGCGCGAGGGCTCAGGGGGCGCACATGGGGACTCCCGGGCACACGCACAGGGGCGGGCGCGGCCCCCTGGCGGCGGCGACGTAGTTATCTGGTAAGCGGCGCCTCGTCCCTCTGGTCCGGCGGGCTCACGGCGGTCTTGCTAAGCACAGCGGCCGAGTAGGGCAGAAAGCCGCTCTCGGAGCGCGGCGCCGCGGCGCTGCAGCCGAAGTCCGAGCCCCCCGCGGCCCCCGCGCCGCCTCC
>NW_004443973.1:8305974-8312941 GCF_000243295.1 Trichechus manatus latirostris | reverse complement strand
CGAGGCCGCACTGTTGAGCCCCGCGGCGGCCGCGGGCGCCTGGTAGAGGCCCGGGTGGCGAAAGCTGCACAGCAGCTCGGGCCGCGAGTAGGGGTGCGAGAGGGCTCGAAAGGTGTCCAGCGGGCGGATGGAAGTGGCGAAGGGCGACGAGGCGGCGGCGCCAGAGGCCGCGGCCGCTGCGGCCGCCGCCGTGACACCCACGTGCGGGTAGTAATGCAGCGGCACGTGCGAGTGGAAGGGATAGGGCAGGCTCCCGGTGGCGGCCGCGTGCGTCATCATGTAGGTGTAGAAGCTGGGGTCGGCCGGGTGGGGCCAGGACATGGCCAGGCGCTGCCGCTTGTCCTTCATGCGCCGGTTCTGGAACCACACCTGCGGGGAGAGCCGCGCGCGGTCCGGGTTAAGGAGCGCCTCGTGGCCCCAGTCCCGCCCCAGGCCTTCCTGCCCCTCCCGGGCCTCTGGGTGACCTGGCCTACTCCCCTCCGCCTGGGCCTTGCCCCAAGTCCCCTCCGCTGGCTCAGCTGGGACAGTGTGGACGGCAGTGTGGACCGGCGTGGGCACAGCCCCCTGAGCGCAAAGTTTTCTCCCGTGTGTCTGACTGCTGCGGCTCCTGGGGTTCCTGCTCCTTTACTTCTTGCTTGTTGCTTTTTCTCGTCCTCGCCCAGCCTTTCCTCTCCCTCCCGCCACCCGCCGCCCATGGGTGCCCGACCTCGCTGAGCACCCTCTCTCAGTCCTGGGATTTGTACCGGGATTCTGGGCAGCCTTTGAAGAGAGACCGCCGCAGCAGCTTTTCTGAGGGGTGGGTACGTGAGGTCTTGAGCCCTCGGAGCTGTAAGGGCCTGCCCCTAGGGGCACGGATCCGATTTTTAGATTGAAGAAATGATTTTGTTAGAAGCGTTTGCCTTAAATGAATAGCGGGAGCACTGTCCCCTTACACTGGGAAGGCGACTTTTCTACCCCTCCCAACACAGTATCTGATAAAGACATCATTCGTCATGACCCTAAAAGAAAGAGCCCGATCAAACCGAAGAGAGGCTTCTACAACCCTGCCCTACCCCGTGTAGTTTCTTCTCTCTTTTTCTAGAATGTGAATCTCCCGTGAAGTGTTCACGAAGGCGCCCAAACTCCTGGCTATCTCAGCCTGGTGTATAATAAAATTAGTCACCTAATGACAATAAGGACAATTTCACTGTGTTTCCCCTACTCCAAGCGGTTGCCTTTCCCCCCGTTGCCCAAGATAAAAATGTTTAGGAAACTACTTTCTCTACCCAATCGATTAAAAAAAGAAAAAAAAAAAGCAGTATCCTTTTCTCCATGTTTCAACGATTTATGTGGAAAATAAATCTCCAAGATCAAGAGCAAATGAAAAGTTTCACCTCTGGTTCCTGCTAGAGGAACGAAGTCAGCCGACTTTGCCGCCGAGGGGGAAGTGGGGCCATGGGTATGGGCAGAGGGCACCTGGGCAGGCGCTGGGCAGAATCGAGCCGAGGCGAGCGTTTGTGGCAGAGGCACCGCCATTCCGCGGCCTTCCCAGGTCAGCCAGGCCGGCCAACCTTTCGGATTCGGCAGCCGAGAAATAAATAAGTCAACTCCTTTTGTGACCATCCCCCTCGAGTCTCCAGGCGCTCAGCTAAATCTACCCACCCAGAAAGGAGAAAGGGGAAAAGAAACAAAAATCAACCCAGACGCCCCCGGGGAGGCCTGAGCAGGCGCCCTCTGGAATCGATACCTTGATGGTGGTTTCCGGCAGGTTGAGCGCGGCGGCCAGCTCGCACCTGCGGGGCCGCGACACGTAGTTCTCCCGGTAGAACTCCTTCTCCAGGCGCGCGATCTGCTCGCGGGTGAACGCTGTGCGGTAGCGCCGCACCTGATCCGCGCCGGAGCCAGAGCCTCCCAGCGCCGCTCCCCCGCCGCTGCCGCCGCCGCCTCCATGCAGGCTGCCGAGGCCCGAGCCCGACGCCGACGTCGTGGTGCCTGCGGCCGAGCCGCTCTCCGCGTACCCTGGCAAAGAAACGGCCGACAGCGCATGAGTAGCTGTAGGACCTGGAGCCCCGCGCGGGGGCTGCGCGCGGGTGGCGGAAGCTGCGACCGAAAAGCGAGACGCTGCTGGAATTGATGGAGTCTGTCATGCTTACAAATTGCTGCCGTTAATGGAATCAATAAAGTTTGGGGCCTTTCATAACCAAATAATACGAACGGAATTAGAGGGTTTTTTTTTCTTTTAACAATTAGAAAATTTGAACTCAGGAGGAAATTGGCCAAGGGAAAATGCCTACCTCTGGGCGCAGTTTGGGAAGTTCTGGGTTTGCAGTGGTCTGGAGACGGCGGGGCAGTTTTCTGCACGGCCTTTAACCTTTTATTGACAATCTTTTGGGTTTGGTTAAAATTATTTTAAAGTTAGTAAAACAGCAGTAGCTCAAACGAGCCATTACGGCGTGGAATCTACTTTTCATCTCTTTCTCTCCCGCTGACCCAAGCTGGTCCAGCAGAGGTGCCCAGCGAAACTCCCTTCGGTTTACGCAAAAGAATGCCCCTTCCACCTGGCCGTCGAGGCAGTGGGCAGAGGAGTTCGGAGCAGCTGCCCAGTGCACCCTTCCCCGAGCGTGGCTCAGCCGCCGGCCCAGGGTCGCTCGACTGGCTCCGGCTTTTGGACCCGTGTGCGGACACATTTTCTCCAGCTCAGGAGCGGGAGCGGGCGGGCGGGCTCAGCGCCCCAGGCCTGCGCCTCGCTAGGAGGCCGAAGGAGCAGAGCCGGAGGGCAAGGTCCCCAGCATCGTCCCACCCCTGCTGGAGCTAGCTCCAGGCAGCTCGCGTGCAGAGGGCCAGAGAGGAGCAAAGGGACCACGAAGGCCGGCTGGGGTCGGGGAGGAGCTGGGAGGATGGGGTGGGAGAGGGCGCCGGCGCGGGCGGCGCGCGGTTACCTTTGCCATTGTTTTCCTTGAGCTGCGTGGCACCGAGGCCGCCGGGGGAGCGCAGCGCCGAGCAGCCCACCTCCACGTCGCTGCTCATGTCGGCCTCGGCGGCAGTCTCTGAATAATGGCCCGGCTTCTTGCGGCTCTCGGAGGCGGAGGCGATTTCGGAGGAGACGGTGCTTTCGCTGCCCGGGTGCTGCAGGTTGAATAAAGTGTCTATTTCGAACTTGCCCTTGGCGGGGAGGTCTCCTAGAGCGCCATGCAGGGGGGCGGACGGCAGGCGCGGGCTGAGGCGAGCCGGGTGCTGCGAATTTTCCAGGGCCTCCAACACAGCGTTGCCAGCCGAGTCAGACAAACTGGAGAACCTCTTGCCGGCCGTGGGGCTGTGCAGCCCTCTCTCCATCAGAATCATCTCTTTTCGTATCCTTTCCATCATCTCACAGCTTTCTAAAAAATGTCACAGTGGCCTGGCTGTCCCGTCCTAATGATGGGCTGCGCCTAGGGCTAATTCTCATTCAGCCCCAGCAAGCGCCTCTAAATATTATTATCTCTTTTGGAGGGAGGCGGAAAAATTGTGGGATGCCAGAGCGAGGGAATGACTGGTCAAAATGACCCATACATCCTTCCGAGCCCGAGATGTCATTCATCAAAAAGTAGCGCCCGCTCGTCATTAAGGTACGAATGACGCCGTTCGAATAATCATTTATTGTAACAGGTTTATAAGCAAATAAATACACGCGCCTGTCAGTGGGTAATGAAGGCGGCTTCGGAGTAGACAAATAGATCCAGGTAGGAGGCGAGAAGAGACAAGAAGTGAGGAGAAAGGCTCCGGTCCTTTGCCCGCTCGGAGCCAGCTCTGCTCGCCCAGGGGTTTGGCCTCGGGGGTGAAATTGACAGTCTGATTAATAGAGCGCGCCGCGGCACATTTCCCCCTTCATTTAGGGGCATCATTACGCTCTCAGTTTGCTAGGTTGCCCCTTAGGTCCTAATCATGCAGCGCCTTCCTCATCTTTCCTCGGACACAGATACGTGTTAAATAATAGATAATGCTTTGAGTTTCCCGAGTAGATCGTTGGGAAGGATTTAAAAAAAAAAAAAAAACAACATTTACAAGCTGGGGGCGTGAGAGGGGGGAGGACAAGGGGGAGGATGCAGGAAATGTTGCGTAAGGAGACCTTGCGTTCCGCTCTAGATTACTTATCTTTCGGATTTCAGAACCATATATGTATTTTATTTAACAAATAATACTCTGAGTTCTCTCCCTCCCTACTTCTCCTCCCACCTCAGCACAAAGAGAGAGAGAAAGAAAGAAAGAGAGAGAAGAAGAAAAAGAGGAAAAGGAAATATCTCCTCGAGTTTTAAAAGCACTTTCGTGCTGCGTGGCTGGGGACATGCGTTGGGCCGGCGCATCCAAACGGAAATCATTAGGTCCTCTCTGATTTTCTAATATCTTTTGCAGAGTGAGTTCTGAACTCGAAGTCCCGGGTTTTTTACTTTTATAATCCTGTTGATGGATAGTCTTCTTGCCTACGCATTTTCCCTGGGGGAAATGAACTCGACTGGATGATTTGATAGCAGAATTCGACAGCGAACTTTAAACACAGTCGCGATTTAGAGAGCCGTATGGGCTGCCCCAAATCCACTTTTTACGTTGCCGGCTTTTCGCCTCCCTTCTCAAATCGAATTATTTGTGGCGAAGTCGCCGGATTTCGAAACCAAAGGGGGAAAGTGGAGATTCTGCCTCCTCCCCCGACCACCTCGCTGCCCTCCCTTCCCCACCTTGCTCTTCTTCCTTCTTTCCGTCTTCCCCCCACCCCATCCCCTTACCTTACCTGTGGCCCTGGGTATTCCCGGCTCTGAGACGGGGGTGGAGAATCGCCCACTAGCTTTGCTGCTGCTCCTGGCCGCCTCAGCTTGGCAGCTGAATCTCTGGGCGATAACGTTGATGGTCATAATGACGCCGGTGGCAACCATTTTAACGATGATCAATCTTCTCTCAAGGCCGCTCTGCGTCTCCTCCCGCGCTTCCGCCCCACCCTACCCGGACCTGAGATGCGCTGTGCACACCAGCCAGGAGGCCCAAGGGGAGAGATCTGCGGGAGGGCACAGGAGAGGACAGGGACGGGACACCAAGGTCAGCCCGAGAGCTGCCGAAGCAACCACGAGACCCTGGGAATCTGGGCTCTGGGCGTGGGTCCTGCATTCCCGCCCCGGCGCCAACCCGGACCCCTATCGGGGCCCCTCCCTCCCCCTCCTGCCACACCCAGCACACCCGGGTGCGTTAGTGGCAAACCCGGCATCTATTTGCCTATCGCTCTGTTGGCACTTTCCTTTTAACCTTGGACCCTTTGGGGGCGCGTCAGGAATGTAAGGGGAGGCGAGGTGTAAAGTATAATTTATATACATGTACACACACACATATAGTCAATGCCAAAAGTTTCCCTCCCGTTCCCCTCGGCGCCAACTTATTTCAACAACGCGCGCTTTGCTTCGAAAATCAATTCCACCTCCTGAAGGTAGTAAACGAAAATTTCCCCCAAGGTGAGAACAGAAAGCTTGGTAGGCACGCGGGCGGGGTGGTGGTGGTGGGGGCGGGGGAGGTCGAGTGAGTGGGCGCCTGGAACCAAGGTGACAACTTGACCTGGCGTCGGCTTCCCCCAGGTCCCATATGCCACCCGGCTGCGACCTCGCCTTCCGGCCACTAGCGAGGTCGGAGCCCAGCCCAGAGGACGCCCCTCGCCCCCCTTTCCTCTCCCCCCCCCTCCCCCCGGCTCCCCAGACCGGGAGCCCTGCTCCGCTGCCCCTTGCAGGCCGCACGCAGCTGGGGGTGGGGGTGGGGGTCGCTGCCCCAGGGGGCCGGGAAGGAAACCGCCTCTCAGTCTCCGCCTTGCTCCAGGGCCGGTTCCGGATTGAATGGGGCACCCCGGTCCAGCTCCGGCCAGTTTGAGGCCGTCCGTGGTCCGCGGCGGGGGATTGGGCGGTGGCGGAGGCGCGGCCTGGGCGGAAGTCTGTGGATGCCTTTATTGCTGTCGTTTGGCGCCCCCGTCTGTTTTCCTCGCGGTTACGGCGACTGTAAGCAGCTTTTCGATCGCGGAAACCGTCGCCCCGGGCTAGGGTGCAGACGGCGACTCCGTGCTTTGTCACCTAGCTGACGGGTCCCCTACTTCCTCCCTCCCTCCCTTTCTCTGAGACCCGGCGCCCCCAGTCCCGGAGGCTGCAACAAACCGGACCAAAGTCCCAGTCTGCTGAGAAGGGAAAACACCATTTCTCGGCGATACCTTCATTCATTAGTGGTTTTGAAACTATTTTGCACCTTTTAAATAAGCTAATATTACGTACACTAGCACGTTTATTACGAAAAGTACATTCGAGACTATGTCAGGGAAACGACTCACAGTAAAAGACACGTATAATTTTTCCACTAAACTGTGTTTAGCAAACAATGTTACATGGGACACAGTGAAAATTCCAATTCAATAGTTAATGTCCCTTAATTTATTTAGATTCCACATCTACTGTTAGCAGTAACAAATGTATAGCGCTTACTATGCAATTCTAAGCCCTTTTTACATACATTACCTCGTCTAAAGCTCACAGCAACCCTACAGGATAGCTACTATTATTCATCTTTCAAAGATGACGAACAGGCACCGCAGAGAGGGTTAGGGGTTTGTTCACTTTTTAAACTTATCTCGGGTAATATCACAATTATAAGGTAGTTAAAAGCTTTGGGCAGCGTTTTTTATTGCTTTTTCTCATTTTGCATATGTCTTCTTTAAAGACAGGCCTACCTTGAAAATATTGAGTCTGTGTAGAGGGTCGTGAGAAGATGAGCGCAGTTCTGTCGGTGCTTATCGTTGAAAGGCCCAAACCTCGCCCCTCCCCCAGAGCGTCGAGGCTGAGAAAGGACCTGTCAAATGTCCTCAGTTTTTAGAAGCAGTCTCTGGCCGCCAAGTCCTCCTACCCACTTTCAAGGTACAGAACCCACTCAATAGAACAAGAAGACAAGAATCCAACCTACGCCCGCGCGGTTTGGCAGGAATTTTTAAGATGCCTTG
>NW_004443973.1:8300661-8305874 GCF_000243295.1 Trichechus manatus latirostris | reverse complement strand
GGGGGGACTGAGGGAAAGGAGGACTTTCTCCATATGGACTGAAAAGCACTTTTTGCTAGAAAGGAGGAATGACATGAAAGAGGCCTAATTTTTTGTTAGGCCTCCAGACTAAATATTTATTTCTTGGGCAGCGGCGGGTCCTCCGAGGTGAAGTGGTAAACACTCTTGGCCTGCGACTGCAGGTAATAAAATCTGCCCCGGCTGCCGGAGGGGCGCGGAGCTGGTAAAATCCGGGCTGCTGCAGAGCCCCGCGGCCGCCCGAGCCTGACTCCCCTCTTCTGCGCCGAGGACCCTGAGCCCAGGCCGTGGCCACCACGAACCCGCCGGCCCGCGTCTGGACGCCTGCTGAAGGCTGGGGCCGCGGGGAGTGGTGGGCGACCAGGATGGCCAGAACCTGGGCTGCGAGCCCTGGGCACATTTTCTTTAGGCTAAGTGCGGCCGGGTGGCTGGCGGTTTCTGTTTATAAGGGAAGACAAGGGTTTAGTGACTCCAAGCCTGGCTTCGCACTAGCGACTTCATGCTACAGTCGTTCGACAGGCCACATCTCGCTCTCTGTCTCGTCTGGCTCTCTCTGGTTGCCTCTATCTTCTTCTCTCCCCCCACAACCCCGAGCCCCACCGGACACCGCATGGGCTGAGTGAGTGGCTCTTTCTCCCTGAACTCTGAGGCTACCCAGAGCGGCCGCCTGCCTTGAGCTCGTGCGCCCTCTGAGGCCGCAGGAAAACTTGCAGGGACATCTAGCGCCAGGCGTGGGGAACTGCGGCCCGCCAGGCCAGGAAGCTGAATCCGGCCACTCGACCGTCCACGAATCCTCACCCCCAACCCACATTTAGGTATTTTCCTAACCTTCATCCCTTAGCCCTGCCGGTGACCACAATGTGGATCGCCAGCACAGAATAGAGAGACAAGCCGACCTATTTTTCTTCGTCTCCAAAAGGGCTCAAAGTGGCAGAGCAAGCGCTTATGGACTTTAAAGTTAACAAAAGAATTCTTAATAATAATAAAAAAAAAAGTGTATTCCGAGGTCAATCCCTCCCCTTGACAAAACCTCAGCAAACTGCCTGCGGTCCCAGCTTTTGTTTCCCGAAGAAAGCAACAAACTACGAAATCCTTGAGCTCCCGCCCCACGCCCCTGCGTGTCCTCCGCAGCTAGATTAGCGCTGCTCTGAGGAAGAAGACCCTAACCGAGGTTAATTCCCGCCAGGGCTGGAGGAGTTCTCTCCGTCCCAAACAAGGGCTCGCTGCCCTGAGGGAGGCAAAACTGGTTTCACCAAATAATCTTCCAGTTTCGAGAGGTTTTTTCTTTTTGTTGTTGCAAACGATTTTCATTTAATAAAGCCTAATTGTGTTGTTAAACCCAAACAGAATACATCTCAGATATAGAAAGTGCTGGAGTGCAGGATAACACTGTCTGGCTTTTGCTAGAGTCCCTCCTTCTTCATGCCAGGTTTGCTGTTTTTTATTCTTTTGATAGTTCCAGTCTGAATGATGAGTATTGCCTTGACAGAGAAAATTAGCTCCAAAGGTGGCAGGGCACAGATTTGGGGGGTGAACACTGTCTGGCCAGTCCCTCTGGGTGTAAGACTTTACTTTGGAATTGAGATTTCATTTCTGCACTGAATCTTTTGTTTCTTACAGGAAACTAGGAGGTGTCTTGCACTTCCTGGTTGTGGCCATCGAGGAAAACGATTTCAAGGGAATCTCTAGGACCCCACTCTGATAGAAGCCCTAATGGCCATTGATTAACTGAGCCCATTGCTGTCTTGGCAAACAGGGCAGTTTACTTTCTCCACTAAATCTAAATCGCAGCCTACATCCTTCCATTCCCCATCCCAGGGCACGGACATGATTTCAAAGATTATCTACAAGGGACAAAAGAAAGAATGTGACCTCCTGAATAGCACTGATCCCTGAAAAGGGTGCTTGTGGAGCGAAAGGAGGGAGAGGAGCAAACTGACGGGAGAGACTGGTGAAGTGGGACTTTGGGCAATGAAGTGTGGGGCTGTTTGTCACCAGAATCAAAAAAGGCGGCAAAACTGGTTTCACGGAATAACACTTCAGTGTTCGGAATCATCTCTGGTTGCAAAGGATTTTCATTTAACAAAGACTATTTGTGTTAAAGCCCCAACATAAAACACCCCCCACACGCATATACAGGGCTCAGCCAGCGCTCCTAGCCAGCTAAAGAAAAGGATTCCTGTTAAGATTGAACCTGAAGTCAGCTCAGACACAGGGTATACAAACTAAATGAAATGTTTCTGCGAAGTCGGCCTCAAAATTCCTCCCCTACCTACCACTCTTGGCTTGTAAATGATGTGTCTCCATTTCTCCTTAGTTCATAAACAAACAGTCCAACTTTGCCTGGTTCTCAGCCATAGCCCTATGACCCAATAGCAACAGCTACCCTGGGGTGCTGGGTTTAGGGACGCACACAGTGCCCTGTCAGAGCCCCCTTTCCTAAGCGGAACCCCTTTTAACTGGGCTGGGGCTTCAGAGGCTGCGTTGGGGGCAGGTTCAGCAGCAGGATAGCAAGAGGCAAAGCTCCTTATTGTTCAAAGCCTGCCCAGCCTCTGAGCATACACTAGAGTGGGCAGAGAAACTCCCAAATCCCATGGAAAATTTGCTGGCATGGCTACCAATGAGAAGTCTCTTCCAACCAGGGTATTAATTCGATACCCCCCGCCACCCACCCCAGTCCTATACAACTTAATTTACTGCATGGAAAATCAAGCTAAAAGTGATGGGCTATCTAAAATCAGCAAAACTTGACAAGGCATCCCCTCCTACCTTAATTTCACTTTCTTCATTTTTTAGTATATAATCAGCCATTAAGACATATTTATCCGATAGAATATGGAACAGGAGTCCCAGCACACAAAACCACAGGCACATTTACTTTTGGGAGATGGAAAGGTCATTGACTCCATTTATGCCTTAGAAATATTTTTTTTAAGTTTTATTTTTGAAGTCACAGAAAAGTTTTTAAAAAAATCTCTACACTTTCCCTCTCAGAGAAAAGCAAAGCGAGACGAAGGAAAATGAAAGCATTTCGAAGTGGCATCCTGTGGTTGGTTTGGTACCGGAATTAGATAAATATGGCCCAGCCAAACCCTTCCAAAAAGTTAGCAACGGTGTCACCTGACCCTGACTGGCCTTGCCTTAATGTCCATTCAGCTTCTGTTGCAAACTTTCACCTTCTCCCCAGTGGCCAAAATCTCTCAGCAAACTTCTGGTGCCTATTACTCCCAGCAAATGCTCAACTCCCTCCTATCTTGAATTTGATCATGAACATGTCTAGGGTTTTGAAAAGGTCAAATTCTCTTGCTTTTTCTTTCCAGTACCCCTCCCATTAACTTTCCCGTTTATTTGAGACTTTTATGAGTACTTCATTTTGCATGTCAACATTCCCAACACAGGCAGTCCACCTTGCCACGCCAGGTCAGGAGGACCTCCCTGTCTCTCTTCCTTGCCCGGGTCACAGCCTGTCTTGAGTCTGGGAACAGCGGGGCTGGGTGACAAGCTGGCCTCACCAATCACAGGCTCAGGGGAGCGATTTTCTTGGAGACGGGCTGGCCTGAGTAGTTGATGCCAGAGAACCAAATGGGCTCACTCTAAGGACTCCCACACCTACACCAGCACCCTGGGCTCATCAGATCTACTGTCGCTCTAAGGCGGAGTCATACAGGCATCGCAGGACTCACATTGGCGCCCTATTAATGGCAAAGACCAGACGGTGGTGGGCTGGGGCTCTGTGACTGAGGAGTTGCAGGGAAAGGATGAGGAGGAGTCAGGGCTGTGGTCCCTGGCACCCTCGCGGCAGGGCCCCAGAACTGGGCCTAGCCCTGCCAGCACTACCCTGAGCCCACTCGGTCGCCTGGAAGTCAGACCCTGCTGTTGTGGGCTGCCCCTACCCGAGTTCTGACTTTGCTTGGGAAAAGCGTCCTCTTAATTTTGCCCCTCTCAGTTCCTTGCAGCCGGAAGCTTGGAAAAGAAAGTGAAACAAAAGTCCCTTGGAAAGTGAACTTTTCAATTAATTGGTGTGAGTAACTAACGGGCTGCAGTGGGCGGTGGCTGCAAAACGCTGGAGGCTGGTCGGCTGCGGGTAAGGCGCAGAAGCTTCGCGGCGGGCGGAGGGGTGGCCTTCTCCCCCCGCACTCTCCACGAGTCTTTCTGCGGGCTGGGTGCGACCGCGCTGGGGTCAGGGAGCCCAGCTCGGGAGGCGACTCCCTGCTGGTCAGAGTGTGGAGGCGAATAGCGTGAAGCAAGCATTCCTGGACTTTTCTCGCTGGGGCAGATGGTCAAGGATCCCTGTGCCAAAGACCGCGTCTTTCGTCAGCTCGATATACTTGTAAGTCTCCTCCGCCGTCCCCAAGGGCGCTTCGTGGGCATTTTCCGGGAGAACGGTGTGTGTGCATACAGGGGGGGTTTGTCCCAATTGCGCTTGATTCGTAGGATCCTCCTGGGCAACATGTCTAAAATGCCTTTGCCCGGTAGCAAGGCGCAAAGTAGGGAAAATCAGCTCCCTCAGGTTTGGGGCCTAGAGGTCGACTAATCCAAAGGATTAAGCACCAGGGTAAAAATTGGGCTCTATTCACATTCTGACCATTTCTGTCCTTCGGCTTCGTCTAGTTGTGCAGCTCGGAGAGCCGAGGAGAGGTGGCAAAAAGCAGCCGCGGCCGAGACAAGGCGCAGGCCTCGGCGCTCGCTTCAGTCGCAGACAGCGCCTGGGATGGGCCGTCGCGCAGCTCGTGGGGGTGGTTCCGGCGCAAACGCCTGGGTCCGGGGAGGGCGGGAAGGGGAGGTGGGCAGCGCAAGGGGCTGGGGAGGGGTGGGGACCAGGGGTGGGTGGGTCCAGCAGGGCCTGAGCTAGGAGCCAGACTCCCTCGCGCCCCCCACCCCCACGTGGCCCCGCACAGCCAATGGCGCGGCCCCCGGCGGGCGCCCTCGGGGCGGGAGGCGCCCCCCGACCAGCCCAGGCCCCCTCCCAACCTGAACTTCGTTTTTATAAACGTCCCGCGTTGAGCTAACCTGTTGGAGGGCGGGCGGGAGGGAGGCGAGAGGCTCGCAGAGGGAGAGAGGGCGAAAGGAAGAGGGCGGGAGCGAGCGAAGCGGAGAGAAAGGATAGGAGGGAGGAGGCGCGCCGCGCCATGGTGTCCTGCGCGGGGCCGGGGCCAGGGCCGGGGCCGGGCCAGGCCGGGCCATGAGCCGCGCCG
>NW_004443973.1:8286137-8300373 GCF_000243295.1 Trichechus manatus latirostris | reverse complement strand
CTGTGGCCGCGGCGCGCCCCGATGCACCCCCCGCCAAGGAGTGTCCGGCACCCGCGGCCGCTGCGGCAGCTGCAGCGCCCCCGGGCGCCCCAGCGCTGGGCTACGGCTACCATTTCGGCAACGGCTACTATAGCTGCCGCATGTCGCACGGCGTGGGCTTACAGCAGAATGCTCTCAAGTCGTCGCCGCACGCCTCGCTGGGAGGCTTCCCGGTGGAGAAGTACATGGACGTGTCCGGCCTGGCCAGCAGCAGCGTACCGGCCAACGAGGTGCCCGCGCGCGCCAAGGAGGTGTCCTTCTACCAGGGCTACACGAGCCCCTACCAGCATGTGCCCGGCTACATCGACATGGTGTCCACCTTCGGCTCCGGGGAGCCTCGGCACGAGGCGTACATCTCCATGGAGGGCTACCAGTCCTGGACGCTGGCCAACGGGTGGAACAGCCAGGTGTACTGCGCCAAGGACCAGCCGCAGGGCTCCCACTTTTGGAAATCATCCTTTCCAGGTAGGGGCGATGGAGAAAAAAAGGAGGCCACGAGGGAAGGAGAGAGGGAAAGAAAGGACTAGGAGTGCGGCCCCTCCTTGGGAGTGGGAGCCTGTCCTCCAAGGCTGACCAGGCCCTTAACCCGGTGGAATAGAGTTTGTCCCGTTCGTGTGAAAACTGGAAATACCTCTTTCGATTTCATCTCTCTCACACCCTTTTCCTTCTTGTTTGAGTGTCCACGTGCGTGTTATTTTCCTAAAGTTGAGGGTCTTTGCATGTTCTTTGCTCCGGCCCCTCCCTCCTCCTCCCCAACAGGGCCTCTTTCTGAAGATGTGTCACAACGTTGGGACCCCACTTTTCTAGTACACTACTGACCCAAGGTGCCACTAAATCTTCTTAGATCCCACAAGCTCCAAACACAGGGACACAGGATATCAAAGCTTGAGCAAAAGACCTGGGGTTTTTTTTTTTTTTCCTTTGTTCTGTTTTTGATCTGTGTATGTTTGTGTGTGTGACCTGAGTTTGCAGAAACTGTTCACATGAGCATCCCCGATAACCACACCATGAAATCGTGTAGGCTTGTTAAGAGGCCGATTTGAGAAACCATGATGATCCATCAAATTTGCTTTCACTTTGAAGTGCAAATAATCTTTCCCTGATAACGTGTAAATAATTTCTGTGTAAATAATAATAAAGTGTAAACAGCCTGGCTTTTTTTTTTATTCACGACACTCCCACCCCGAAACCCACACGCACAGTCCCCAGCCGGGTGCTCCAGATCTCTGTCTAATTTTTGCCATGCTGTTATTTATGCCAGGGGATGTGGCTCTAAATCAGCCGGACATGTGTGTCTACCGCCGGGGGAGGAAAAAGAGGGTGCCCTACACCAAACTGCAGCTCAAAGAACTGGAGAACGAGTATGCCATTAACAAGTTCATCAACAAGGACAAGCGGCGGCGAATCTCGGCTGCCACGAACCTATCCGAGAGACAAGTGACCATTTGGTTTCAGAACCGAAGGGTGAAGGACAAGAAAATCATCTCCAAACTCAAAGACACTGTCTCCTGATGTGGGCCAGGTTGGCCACGGTTTAAACGTCTTCAGCTGTCTCCAAAAGACCTTTTGAAAGACTTGAATATGTATTTAATTCCCAATCCCTTGCCTGTGATGGCAAATTTTGTGAATTGTTTTTCTCTCTTTCCCATATCTGGCTCTAAAATCTTTTGCTGCCCAATTTCTTTGTAGTTCTGTTTCTTCCTTGTTTATTATTGGTTTTGTTGTTGTCTAGGTTTATTTTTATGACATTTTTAATGTTCTGTTTCTCCCTCCAGGCCAGTATAAAGGACTTGACGTATTTTTTAATAATCCTCCCAAATGAATTTCAGAAGTGCCATTCAGATTTTAGGGTTATATTTTTCTAATCACTTTATATGATTTTCCAGCACTGATTATCTTCGTAATCCATTAGGGCAGAACAATTTGCAGTCATTCATATCCTGTAATTGGGTAATTGAATCATTAGCTCTCAGCAGTCCCCCTAGGCAAGTGGAAACAGCCCTGGGCAGGCAGTGCTCTGGGGTCACTGGGGCCAGTCTAAAAACAGAGACTGAAGGTACTGTGATGGCTTTAAAAGCAGCTACCTTATTAAATAGGGTTTGTATCAATACTGGAATGAAGACAATCTTTCCAACTTTAGGTCTTTCACTTGCTGCTTTTAGTTGAATGCGTTTAATACACTTTGCAGATTTTGCTTTGTAGAATCATTAATTTGAAAGTAATAAGATGTGTCCTCATGAATGCCTTTGTTTTTCCAGCTCTAGATGCAAATATTTAAAGGCTGCAATTGGCAGAATGACCCATAAATGGTATAAATGGACCCCCTCTCCTTGGCCTTGAGTTTGTGGGAACTCAGTCCCTAGAAAGAGGCTGCAGCAATGTGGCCATGGGTGAGAACATCTATCTAGAAACTGAGGAAGAACCTGACTGAACAGATGCATTTGGGCCTCTTGTGGAGCTTCAAAGCATCTAACAAAAGTGAAAAAATGGGAGCTCTAAGGTCCAAGAAGAAAATAAGAAGGTGTTTCTGAAAGTGACAATAAATAATGACTGTTAAAGTGCTGCATATTTATACAACGGAGAGTTTATTTTTGTAGATGCAATGTCTGTGAGCTGGAATACATGGGCAGAGCTTCAGGCATTTAAAAATCACTTTTTACTCCTAGGGAGATGAAAATAAACAGAACTCTCTTGTTTCCTCTGAGTCTTTATACGTTTGTTTTCTTTTTTCTATTCTTATTTATTATACAATCTTGCTATATGGAACACTGTTATGTTCCCTATAAATGAAGGAAACTCAACAGGAGTCTGCTCTCTGAAACCTCCTTGCTTCCACTCATGCCCCTGTGCCCCCTTTCCCTGTGCCTTTAACATAAGTAGGGATATCTTTAAATGAAGATATGATTTGCGGTGTCTAAAGTGATTTTTTTTTTACCAGACCAGTTCAAAAAAAAACTCCAATAAAACTTTACTTCTCTTTAATATTATCAATTAATTCAAATAGCTTTTTTATTTTTGCGTCAATAGTATTGTGTGCCTGGGTATAGGAAAACTTGCTGTCTTGGAAGTTTTCGACCTAGAAAGGCCGTTGTGAATATCTGCGCTAGGGAAGTGCTGAAATTAAGAAGACATACCCATATTTGGCAATCGAAAAAGAAACATTTCAGGCTTATCCGATAATACCTTCGCTGGGCAGCCTGCACAAAACAATTGGCGATTAAAACCAAAGTTATACACCCTAAACCTGTAGACACAATTTTTAGGTACTACGAACTTTCTCTTTGAGGCCTTTTGCCACTCAGGGAAATGGCCGCTGAGGAATGGCGTGACCCTCCTTTGTTAGCGCCCAGAGGAAATCAATTTAGTGGTGGCTAACTTTGCGATATGTAAGTTAAATACAACTTTTTTTTAAACCTCACACAGTCTGTAAACTCCTCTGGCAGAAGGACTTCCTTATGGCTCTGCGAGAGAAAACGCAGAGACCCAAGCCCAGGGAGCTACTTTCGTTTTCTCTGGCTTAGCTTGATTTCTTTCATGTCAGAGTCCACTGCGTGCGGCCAACTTCGTTTCAATTGAAAAGAAAAGTGACGGCAGTTCTCTCTCCAGAAAAGAAATAACCTCTGAAAATGGGGCCACACGGTCCCTGATCGTCCAGTTCGGGAAGGGTCGGTAACATTTTCGCTGTTTTTCTTACAAGAAGTATTTTCATCTGAAACGGGTCTGTTTTCCCTTCTTCTTCATCGCCGTCCTCCCGCCCCCCTTCTTTTTTGTAAATTCCAGACTCCAGGGTCGCACTCCATTTCCCAGGTTTCCCCATCATGGATGGGGGGATTGCCTTGGGGTTTTTCTTTCATCTGTACTTTGCATGTCAGATTCCCTCGGCTTGAGAGGAATGGGAGGTTTGTTGGAGATTAAAACTGCGCTCAGACGCTCTCCGGTGGAATTTGAATTGACGGCTAAATCAATAACAGATGAAAACTTAGCTGTTTATACGCGTTTCTTTTATATTCCGAATTGCGGCGGGAGAAGAGGGAGGAGAGGAGCCGGTAGGTGGCCTGGGCGCTGGTAGGGAAACCACTGCGGAGCCCGGGAGGCGGAGGGAGCTGGGCCTCGCCTTTGGGTGGAGATCGAGAGGCCGCAGGAAGAGCATCTCAGAAACCTGGCACGTTTCGACCGCCGCCGGTGGAGGACCGAGGCCCGCGCATTACGCGTGATGCCAGAACCAAAGGTGGCATTGGAAGCTAGACGCGCTGCTTGACAATGGGGCGGCCGCGACACTTTCCCGCGCCCGGCAGTCCGCCGGCTCACTCTGCTCCGCTGCCCGGGTCAGCTTTGCTGCCACTATTTCTGGCTTTCTGTGGCACTTTGCCGCTCGTAGCAGCGGGCCTTGACCGCGCAGGGCTGGCGACCCCAGGCTCGCCGCGCCGCCCTTCACTGTTGATCTTGACCGTGCGGCGGCGGCGCCTCGCCAGGCGTGGAGCGCGCTCGCCATCTCCTGGGCGGTCGGCGGCATTGGCGAAACTAGCCTTTTAGCTTAGCGTGCAAATCCTCTTTCCTCTTCTCCCTCACAAGCCAGGTCTCCTAAGCCACCACCCCACCACCACCCGCCGCCGCCTCCAAGTGCCCCGCTCCCCGCTCCGTGCATCCGTCCTTGGCTGGCGGGCCTCGGAAGTCATAAACCCAGGGGATACAGTGGGGCGGCTGGGCTCTGTTTCGGGCCAAGGAGAAATGGAGGGAATAGCTGTTCTGTTTCTCACTTAGTTCCTTCCTGTCTTTAGTCCCGAGTGGCAAACCGCCGCTGTGAGGCTGCCAAAGGGTCCCAAGGAGACACTCCTGGACTTAGATATGTTTAGAAATTGTTGTGCCCTTAGCTGGGAGGAACGGAGACTGCAGCAGGGGCTCCGGGGCCTGGGGAGGCCGCGATACCTTGAGAACAGGGAGGGTTCCCCCAGATGAGGGGTATCAGGCCCCGACACCTGGGTCCCCTAAGTCCCTGGGAACTAGGGTTGCAGCTTGTGTCTACACCCCTCGGGAAAGGACCGGGAGCACGTGCATCTCTCTAAGCCTGAACTCCTAAGGAAATGGGTAGAGCCCTGAGGAGTCCTGGCCTTGCCCACCCCATTTCCCCCCTCCCTCCGCCCTAGAGCGGGAGGAAGAGGTCGATTGCGTTCCCCAGAGCCGCCCAATTGGTCGCCATAACTCACACAATAAAGTCGCAGCCCGGTGGTCAGCCTTGCCCTCCGGCGGCGCCTGTGTGGTCTCTGTGCCGGAGCGGGCTGCTCTAACCAATTCCAGCTTGGCTCCGAGGCCGCGGGGCGGGCCGCAGGCTGGGGCGGGCGCCCATTACAGGGTCGCTGGAGGTCTTGGGACCGGAGGGGAGAACCCCTAGCCCTCCGGCCAGACCAGACAGGACGGTCTGCGGCTGGGGCTGCGCACACTGTTCCCGGTGGTTGCCCCCGGAGAGAGCGCTGCCCCGCCCGCCTCTCGGTTGGTTCCCAGGACCAGCGAACCCGCCAGCAGCCCGCGCCTCTGGAGGCACGGAACTGGCTGGCTGCCTCGGTGGCCCGTTGTTCTCCCGCTGGTGGCTCTGGCTCTTCTGCCTTTCTGCACCCCGTGGAGGGAACTGGTCCGGCTCTGCCCACCACGGGGTGGAAGGACACCTTGGAGTTCTGGTTTACAGAGTGTAGTCGCCAAGGTGACTCCTGGAAATACACGAAACGTGCCTTTGTTCATGCCTGGTAAATCGAGCTGCCTGGCCCTTGGGCCGGCATTCTCCATGGACCTGGATGGCGACTTGCCTAGAGGCAGAGGCTCTGGTCACGGGAATGCACCAGGAGTAGTGTGAAGCCTCCTTCCTGGGCGCAAAACTTGGGCAGAGTTTGTGATGCCTTTCTCCGCTTTCAGCAAGCCTTTTGCAGCCCGGAATCGAAGGCCTAGGCAGCGGGTTTTCGCTGTCAGCTCCCTCATGCAGAAGTCACTCCAGAGAACTTCTTTGGAGGGTGGCGATAGAGCTAGGACTCGCATTGCTCAGGACAGGGCTGGGGATCTCGCTGGACAAGCTGAGAGGCACGAGTTATCGGAAAAAGGCCTCAGCCGCAACTTAAAGCCAGGAGAAACAAGCCGGGCCCAGGTAGCCGACGGCAAACGGGAGCGCAAAGCCAGTCAAGACCAGGAAGGGTCCCAAGGGACAGTAGGGCAAAGGCGCCCTCGGCCCGATGCCCCCAGCTCCTGAAGCAGGGCCTGGAAGTCTTAGCCTTAGCTCAAGGCGCCTCGACTCTGCTTGGCAGCCTCGCCGTTCGCCATCGAACATTGCGGGTGTTATCATAATACCCTGAAGGGGGGGAAAAACGGGTTGGGGGATGTAGGCGGTGCTGAAATGACCGGCTTTGAAGAACCTGCAGGCAAAGTTTTGTCCAATCGTCTGAGCCTGTCCTCTTATTCCCGGTTGTAACTAAATACTGCTGCGAGCGCAGCCGAAGCCCTTTGTTGGAGATGTGTGAGCGCAGTCTCTACAGAGCGGGCTATGTGGGCTCGCTTCTGAATCTGCAGTCGCCAGACTCCTTCTACTTCTCCAACCTGCGGCCGAATGGCGGCCAGTTGGCCGCGCTTCCCCCCATCTCGTACCCGCGCGGCGCGCTGCCCTGGGCTGCCGCGCCAGCCCCTTGCGCCCCCGCGCAGTCCGCCGGCGCCACCGCCTTCGGTGGCTTCTCGCAGCCTTACTTGGCCGGTTCCGGCCCCCTTAGCCTGCAGCCCCCGGGCGCCAAGGACGGATCCGAAGAGCAGGCCAAGTTCTATGCACCCGACGCGGCCGCTGGGCCCGAGGAACGCGGCCGTGGGCGGCCGCCCTTCGCCCCTGAGTCTAGCCTGGCTTCCGGGGCCGCTGCCCTCAAAGCGGCCAAGTACGACTACGCGGGTGTAGGCCGCGCGGCGGCAGGCTCCGCGGCCTTGCTCGAGGGGCCCCCCTGCGCCTCCTCCAGTTTCAAGGACGACGCCAAGGGCCAGCTCAACTTGAACATGACAGTGCAAGCGGCCGGCGTCGCCTCTTGCCTGAGACCTTCGCTGCCCGACGGTAAACAGTGGCCATGCTCCCTGGGCCAGTCTGGGCCGGGAAGGGAAGTGGGGTGCAGGGGACAGCGTGGGGGAGGGGGGCTGCTGGGGGAGGGGGAGCAGGCGACAGGGAGAGGGCCGGACTGACGAGGGCTGGGGCTGTGTTGCAGGCCTGCCGTGGGGGACGGCCCCGGGGAGGGCCCGCAAGAAGCGGAAACCCTACACGAAGCAGCAGATTGCCGAGCTGGAAAACGAATTCCTACTCAACGAATTCATCAACCGGCAGAAGCGCAAGGAGTTGTCCAACAGGCTGAACCTCAGTGACCAGCAGGTCAAAATCTGGTTCCAGAATCGGCGCATGAAGAAGAAGCGCGTGGTGCTGCGCGAGCAGGCTCTGGCGCTCTACTAGCGGCGGCGCCCGAGGCCGAGGCAGGGCTAGGCCTGCCATTTGGGGCCGAGGCCCAGCGTGGGGAGAAGCTGGGGCTGGGGCTTTGCCTTTGTCCCTTTCTCTGATGATTGCGCACCTTCCCGCTCAGTCTCTAGTCCGGACACCATCAGAAGATTTCGAGACCAGGCCATTCGGGTCTTCGCCCTTTTCCCTTTCTCTGAGAAGTGGTTGAGGGGCCGCAAGGGGTGGAGTCGTAGCGCAACCTTGGGCTTGAGGCTTCCGCGTGGGAACCTGTGGTCACCTGTCCTAGCTCTTGGCTGGGGCATTTGCACCTTTGTTCATTCTCGCTGCCTTGTAGTTGGATTTTTCCGCTTCCCTCCGGGTTTGGTCTACCTTTCTCCCCCTTGCAGCCCTGTATGCATTTAGCAGGCGCCTAGGAAGAGCTCAAAGAGGACGTGAATTTAGAACAGCTTCCAGACTCAGTGGAAAGGGCTGCGACCCGATTCCGTCTCTCTGCGGCAGAAGCAAAGCCAGGATCTCCAGTGGAGAAAGGAAAGGGTGCCACCTCCCCTCTCCCGTCTGCCCTGGCTGGTTTAAGAGGACAAAGGCTGCCCTAGACCTTCAGACTTCTGTAGGAAAGGGGAGGAGAGGGGAAAGGTAATTAGACAAACTCGGAGATATCACGGAATGCAGGCTGGACTGGCCCTTCCAACTAGGTGGAATGAACTGGAGACTTCCTCTCTGGGATGGGAGGAGGAGGAGGCTGGGGCAATTTCCAGAAAGCTCTGGCAAAATTCCCCTACTTCTCCCATCTCCCCACATATACCTAGGCTGGGCCCCTGCACCCTGTAACTGGATCCATGGCTAGCAGCACTCAGCCCTGGGGAAGGGAGCTGCCAGTTGGCTTTGAGGCCCAATTGCACAGGGAGGAGGGATAGATCTGGAGAAGGAAGAGGGAGTGGGGGGGGGGGTCCTCTGCTCTGACTGTAAATATGGCTTTGCTGTCGAGGTGGGGAAAGGTGTCGATGTGTCTTTCTTTCTTGAATTACCTTAATGCACCACACCACAGAGTCACAGTCCCTCCTTATTGCTCTTGACCGAACAGAGAAGACTAGAAATTCTCTTCTCACTGTCTCTGCTACCAGCCAACTCTACCAGAGGCCAAGCCACCATCCCTTTTATAGACCATGTCTGGCCTGCCTCAGCAGAGCCTGCAAGGCCCTGGGCCTTGTCAGGCTCACCCCCTGGAGACAGGTTCCTGGACACCTAGCAGGAGTTGTTCTGGGTGTTGTGGGGTGGTCAGCCTTAACCTCAGTGAACTGAAGGGTCCCCAAGTTCTTGCCACCATCCCTGTCTCTTCCCCCTCCCCATCTGCAAAGCAGCACCCCCAACTCCGAGTGAGACGCACGACAGCCTGAGGATTCTGGATTCCTTCCCAAAGTCTAATGGCTTCTTTTCTGTGGAGGCCCAGAGCTTCAACCAGGAGTGGGCACCTCTCGGGGAGCCCTGAGCCTCAGCCCCACTGACCTCAGTTTACTGTTTAGACTAATTGCATTTCTCTGCTGTCTAGTAGTTGTCATGCATGTCTTGTTTTGTTTTGATTTTATCAAAAACAATAGCTTGTATATATGGGACAGATAGAAATGTTTTGATCAGAAATAAATACCCAGTGTCCAGCTAAGCCGTGAGGGAGCTGATGCTGATTTTTCAAACAGCTTCAGATTCCCTTCTAATGTTTTTCAGGACTCCAAATTCGTTTTTCTTTCCTCATTGCTGTTTCATGGCGGGTGTTGACTGTTCCTTAAATGAGAAAATGGCTTCCGAGGCAATCAGGAAATGGTACATAAAAGCCTGTGAACAAAATATGTATGAAATGTCCAAAATTGGGTGGGGGAGCCATGGGCATATTTGAGTGTGTCTCACACACTATGAGGACCCTCAGCTTGCTGCGGGCGGAAACATCTGTACTTTGTCTAAATTCTCAAACTTCTAAGCCCGTTGTTTTCTGGGGGGAATGCTACAATTTGAAATTCCTCAGATTTCAATACAAAACATCTCTGTCTGCCAAATTTTGGCCAGGCTTCTCCAGAACAGGCTGTGCCCTGTGGAAATCCTCGATCCTGGTAGTCCGGGAGCGCACAAGGCCACTTCCTTGGGAATTGTGACCTCTGCACCCCGTGGGCCTTCGGAGCCTCTGGCTCAGGTCGGGAAAGAGTACACCTCTTTGGCACTCACTGTCCTCTTGTAGCCCCCAGCTCACTCATAGGAGGAAGCCAGAGAATGACTGATTTGTGTCAAGAAGGAGAATTAGCAAAACCGCTATGTCTCTAATACCAAGTGTTTCACATTCCAAATCCCTTCCCTGAAGAGAATTTGATGCCTATTTTTAAAATATATTTTAATCGTTCCTTCAAATATATGTATGTATATACAAGGGAAAAAAGAAGCAAGAGGCTGCAGAGGCCCTATGAGCAGAAATGTTTCCCCACCAGGCTGGGCGCAGGGAGGAGGTGGCACCCGGAACCAGGTCTCCCAGTCTGAGTCCGCCTTGGAGGACTGCCTCCTCAAAAACAACAAAGACAGAGGCCGCATTCAGACCTCGGTTCCGGAGGGCTGGGGAAGGGAATAGGAACCCGGACTTGCTCAGGCGCAGGCCCTAAGAAGAGCACACGTAGGCCTTTATCTTCCAGAATATACCATTAAATCGCGGCGTTCTTTTCCTTTAGGCTACGGTTGTGTAGGGGGAGGGGATATGCATGGAGACCACTTTCCAAAGACAATTAAATTATTCTAAATGTAAAAGCTTGTCTGTCGGTTGGGGGTTCAGGAGTGTTTTCCAAATCTTTCCCCCTTACTGATCGGCACAGACACAAAGACGGCGTGCCCTCTTTCTTTCCCTAGCCGAGGTCCCGGCCGAGATTCGGAACCAAGGCGAAATTCGTAAAAAACAAACGCCGGAGAGAAATGATGATGAAATCTGAGTGCTCAACATTCCCTAGCACAAAGACAGACGCGTCTTCCGAAACGCCGCAGTCCACGCGGGCCTCTAGGATAAGAAAAGGGTTTTAGAACCAGAAAAAACGGCCTTGTCTGGCACTAAATCCGTTGCGAGCTCAGAGGGCCGACCGGGGGACGCTTTAGGGCCTGGGGGCTCTCCCCAAGGGAGGCGGGCTGCAGAGGCTTCCGGGAGGCTGGCGGGCGGAGGAGAAATCCGGAACCGTTGTAAATATTCATGTATGCGAGTGTGTGTGTGGGGTGGGGGGTGTCCCTCCTCCCCGCCTCTCCCAGCTGCTTCCTCCCCCCTCAGTGATGGGGGGGGCGGCGCCAGTCCAACCGTCCTTGGACAAAGGTGATGTCCCCACATTTTTGTTTTCCTGTAGCTTGACTTGAACAACCTATTCAGGAGGCTCTACAGGGAAGGGACTGGCTCTGGGTGTCCCCCCCCCTTCTTATTTCGCTTCCTAAAAGAGCATAAATAATTAAAGTTTGGCAGAGAGGAAAAGCTTCCTTGCAGAACTGTAGTGGCAATAAATGAAACGACTCAGAATCCATTCCCCAGTCAGCTTTTACGAGAGCTGCCAGACAGTGTCTGTTCACGTTCTCCAGATACCAGGGGCGCCCTGACAAAGTTAAGGTCAAGTTAGTGTCTTATCTTGGGTGGCTCAAAACACCGCATCGCGTCCTGGCGCTGCGCGGAAAGCTACCTCTTGCAGAGCTGCTGGCTGCGAATCGAAGGCCGGGTGCGCGCCTGGCGTTTCGGGTGGGGCTGCACAGGCGGAGGACAAGGCCACAGCGACGGGGTCTTCACGGTAGGTTCTGTAGCGGAACGCACGGGTCCAGAGGCTGCGGTTTTCCCTGGGGTCCGGAAAAAGGACCGAGGACCAAGGAGGGGCTGGGGTCTAAGGGTGAAGACCGCAGGGCCCAGAACGAAAGCCGTGGGCTCTGTGTGGGGGCAGGGGTCCACGCTACCGCGGGGAAAGGGGCCCGCTGCCCCCTTCGCCTGGGCTCCCGCGCGCGGCTGCAGATGGCGCACCCTCCCCCGCCAAAGCGCGGCTCCCGCCGTCCCTGCCGTCGCCATGTCGTTGAACTTGAATGGTTCGTCCTCCTCATTTTCCCCTTAGGCGGTCAGCAGGCTCCACTTTGGGGGCGGCAGGCTGCCTGCGTCCGGTCCCCGTGCCTCGAGCAGAGAGGAGGTGAGGCAATTTTGCGTACCCCCAGACCCAGAAAGACCCATCCTGAGGGTCCCTCCGCCGCTGCCCTGGGTCCTGAGCAGCCGCAGGGCCAGTGTGCAGTGTCCGGGGAGCCATTTTAGGAGAGAGATCCAGGGGCGTCAACCGCAAGCGCGAAAGGGAGAGACTTGGTCCGGGGATGCAGATGGAGAGACAGATGCGTGTGCCCGAGGTCTGGGCTGAGGAGAAGGGGGTGAGCTGGAATCTGGGCGCGGGTGTCACCTGCGGGGAGGGGGCACCCAAGGACGGGCAGTTCTGGGGGGTGGGAGGTTTGGTGGGTGTTCTCCAGTCGTCGCCGACCAGTTTGCGCAGTGTTGGGGAGGGAAGCAGGACTGGGAGGGGGTGGAGGAGGGAGAGGGAGGGAAAAAGGGAGGCAAGAGAGGGAGGAAGGGGGAACATCGGGCCATAAAATAGATATTAGCTCCGACTACCCGCCTTTCTTCTGTCTGTTGGCACAGTGGGCAGAGTGCACGGCACCGACACTGCGGCGACCCGGGGCAGGGACGGAGCTAGCCCCACAGCCAGCGCCGTCTACCCCGGGCGCGTAGGGCTAAGGCCCATGTCCCAGTGCTGGGATTGCCTGGGCAGAGGAATCCTGGGGAGAGGGCAGTCTCCTTCCCTTGATTCTGGGATTTGGGATTGGGCGCTTCTGTTGGGGAGACTGATTCTACCTTTGCAAAGCGCCCGCTCTCCCTGAGGTGGAAGCCCAGGCCTCGCTCGCCTGGACCCCGGGGCTCGGAAAGCGGGCCGCGGCAGCCGCGGAGGAGAAGAGTGAGGCACTGAAGAATCCGTCTCTAGGCCAGGTGGCACAGAGGGACTCGAACGGGGAGGCAGACGCTGCCGAGAGCACACCCCCCAGAGCCAATGGACCTCACAGGGGGCCACAGTAACTGTGCCGGCCCAAAGGTGCCAGAGGAGCCTGGGGAGCCGCGCTGTCGATGCGCGACGCAAGAAGGGGCGGCGTGTGAGGCAGGCTGATGGCAGGCCAGGCTGGAAAACAGAAGGGGTGAGGCGGGTGGAGGCTCGGGTGGTTGGCCCCTTGTGGGAGGCGAGCAGGAGGCCCGGCACCTGAGAGTAGGACTCCAGATTCTTTTGTTCACCAGACCCCCCAGCTTCCAGAGAAGCTGGGGCCAAGGGGAATCTCCACTGGCCGAGCATCCTCCTCCCTTTAGCACTGGGCGAGAGGAGGCAGAGGGGAGGCAGGGAGAGAGACAGAGGCTGTGACACACCACTTGGGTGAAGGAGGAGAGAAGCAAAGGGGACAGAGAGAGAGGGGAGGAAAAAAGGCAAGGAAAGTAAGAGAGGAAGGACGAAAGAAAGAGGAAACAAGAGCGGGAACAGCGAGAGAAGAAAAAGACTGAAGAGACTGGGGAGGGACAGAGAGGAGGAAGGAAACCAAAGAGGACTAGAGAAGGCAAGAGGGCCGGGTGGGCGCAGAGGCCTGGCCGGGTGAGCGCCTGGGAGGGGTTTGGCGTGGGATTTTCCAGGCCAGCACTCGAGCCTCTGGGGTCAGAAGTCGAGAGAGCCAAGTTCCTACGCGGTGAACTGCTTGGGGCAGAAAAATATGTAAATCAGGGCTCCCCGCGCCCCAGAGAGTGACGCAGTTACACCCCTTGAACGACAAGCAACAAGCTCCCGGCGGGCGGGCGAGCTGCGGAGGAAGGCGGCGTCGCGGGGGAGGGAGAGGCTGCAGGAAGGGGTGGGAAGGTGGGAACCTCACACCTTCACACCTAGTCCCCTGCGCCCAGGGCGGGGACTCCCCCCTCCGCTCGCCGCTCTTCTCCCTTCCCCCTTCCTCCTCGTTCCTCCGCCTCCCTCCTCCTCCCCGCCGGGCCTCGGTCCGCGTACTTAAAGCGGCGCGGGCGGGCCGGCGCGGGCGGGTGGCCCGGCCGGGCGGTGGCAGATGCGCCCGGCGGTGGCAGCCGCCGCCGGCGTGCAGGTGAACGGCCTCCGGCGCAGCCTGGTCAGAAGGAGCCGAGGGAGAGCTGGCGGGAGAAGGAGGCCCGTCTGCCCCCAGCGCGCGCGCGTCTCGGCGCCAGAAGCCGTCCCGGGGCGTGTTGGCTAGCGCTGATATAGATATAAGGACATTTCTCTCCATGGCGTCACGTGACATAATTACCACCAGAATCAATCAAGATGAATTGCACGTCAGCGCCCGGTGGGGATTTTTGCTTAGTTGATCCTGGCCCAAGCCTCTTGTGCAATCGATGGCTCAGGTTGGCGGCGCGGAAAGCGACCCGGGGCTCGCCGGCGCGCACGCCTCGGAGCCATGAACGACTTTGATGAGTGTGGCCCGAGCCCAGCTAGCATGTACCTGCCCGGTTGCGCCTACTATGTGGCCCCGTCGGACTTCGCCAGCAAGCCGTCGTTCCTGTCGCAACCGTCGTCCTGCCAGATGACTTTCCCCTACTCGTCCAACCTGGCGCCACACGTCCAGCCTGTGCGCGAAGTGGCCTTCCGTGACTACGGCCTGGAGCGCGCCAAGTGGCCATACCGCGGCGGCGGCGGCGGCGGCGGCGCAGGGGGCGGCGGC
>NW_004443973.1:8270651-8285752 GCF_000243295.1 Trichechus manatus latirostris | reverse complement strand
GCCCGAGGGCGCTGGCGACAAGAGCGACCCCAAGGCGGGGGCCGGCGGCGGCAGGAGCAGCCCCTGTGCCAAGACGACCCCCGGGCCAGAGCCCAAGGGGGCGGCGGAGGGCGGCGACGGCGAGGGCCCCCCGAGGGAGGCGGGGGCGGAAAAGAGCGCTGGCGCAGGTAGGCAGCGGGCGCTGGTGGGCGGGCTGGGGGCGAGGGCGCGGGGCGGGGGGGCGGGGGCCTCCCTCGGCTTGCGCCGTTTTATGTGCCACTTTATAAGCGTTGGAAAGGGTTCATGCATCCTATAAGATTTCCCGGCCGTTGTAAAGCGTGTTTACGATAGGAAACCAATTTAGGTGGGCTTAAGGTAGACTTCGAGGAGGACATTAATAGCAGCAGGGAGCTTTTGCCCAGTTTTCAGGGGGAGGGGGCTGCTAGAGACTAGGTCTGCCTTCTCTCGCCCAGTGCTAAAGGGAGGAGGGAGGGGAGATTTTGAGCCAGTTTGTGAGTACGGACACCCGAGCCTCTTGCTTTTAAGGGAGGGGAGGGGGGAAGTTTGATCCTTGAACTGGACTTTGTCCAAGCCGCTGGCTGACGCGCGCCGCTGGAGTAGAGCAGATGCCCCGGCGCGCTCGCATCTCTTTCCCTCCGGGATCCAGCTCTGGGCCTGCCTCACCCTCTGCTTCCTCACCTCGGTGCCAGGCTGGCTGTGTGTGTGTGTGTGTGTGTGTGTGTGTGTGTGTGTGTGTCCCCGGGCGTGAGCACACGTCCACGTCCGCACTCTCTCCTCTGCCCGCCCATATATCATCCCCCACGACGCAGGCAGGGCCTTTCAGTGGCAGCAAGGGACATCCCCAACAGGCCGGGGCCTGGCCCTCTCGCGGTGGCCTGGGCGGGCGGGCGGACAGGGGTGGTCAGGCAACGGTCTCCCTTACCCCTCTGGTCTCTTTGCCTTCCAGTGGCCACCCAGCGGTCCCGGAAAAAGCGCTGTCCCTACACCAAGTACCAGATCCGCGAACTGGAACGCGAGTTTTTCTTTAACGTGTACATAAACAAAGAGAAAAGACTCCAACTCTCTCGGATGCTCAACCTCACTGACCGGCAAGTCAAAATCTGGTTCCAGAATCGCAGGATGAAAGAAAAGAAACTGAACAGAGACCGTCTGCAGTATTTCACTGGAAACCCCTTATTTTGAGAGCTCCAGGAAGCGCCCCGGGTCCCCCGATCCCCACTCACCCACCCTCCTCCCCACCAGCCTGCCCTCCGCAGGCCCAATGCCCTTGGGTTTAATGATGCCTCTTCTCTGTGGAACTCCACGATTCCGATTCCTTCCCACGGTCAACTCGGGACCTCCCAGCGACCACTGCAGCCTGCGGACGAGGCCGGGGACTTGGCCGAGCGGATCCTAATAAGGGGAAAATGGTAAATGCAAACGTCCCTTTACAATTTTACCGCCAATGTGCTGTTGTTCCCTCTCCCCTCTCCCAGTCCTCGTGCGGACGCGGTGGGATCAGTAGGGAGTTAGGCCGCGGGGCTCAAAGGCGCTGGTGTTTTGTTCTGAGTTTGGAGACCCCTTCCTTCTCCTTCGATGAACACAGATTATTTAAACTCTGGGAAATGTACCTTTGGTCTGTGATATCAAGGCATGAGCCACTGTCTTTTTTGTGTGAATAAATGGTTTCTAGTAAAATGGAGGTTACAGCTTCAATGCACTGTATGAATTTTCCTCTTTGAAGAAGTTTAGTGCCCGATTAGGTTATCCTAGTGGCCAGAGTCCCACTTCCACATACAACCAGAAACCGAGTGAAATGCTTTTTAATCGCGCTGAAATAAGGGTTAGGATTATTCCGCCTCCAGACGACACCGGTTTTTAAAATCACTTTAGCAGTTCATTTCCAGTTGATGGTGTGATCCAGCCATGCTGGTGCTGCCTTCTCCAGGCCATGAGCATGGGGAGCAGAAACCTAAGAAGAAATTCCTCTCCTGGCCTAGTGAACTTGGAATCTCAGAATAGACAAGAAACAATTTTAAAAACTGGTTAGAAAATCGAGATTCTCTCTTAACAGCTGTCAAGAAGTCAGGGTCCCTTAAAATAAGAAACCAAAATTAGAACCTTGCATTTTAAAAGATAGTTTGCTAAAAGGAAATGGATGGAGAGGGGTTGAGTCTTTGCTGGTGTCATTTGGGCCTGAAACAGGGAAGGTAAGCCCCCACCCTGGAAGAGGGCCAGGGGCCGCAGACTTGCTTCTCACCGCCTTTATCACTTCAAGTTAAAAAATGTGGCAAAGGCTGTGCTACATTTTATGTTGCAGGGCCAGGCCAGGCTGTTTACAAAACCTTGAACTGTCTAGACAACACCATAAAAGCCAAAGTTCTAACAGCTTAATTGGGTTATATTATACACCTTCTGGTGGGCCCAAAAGAGATTTCCGCAATGTGCAATAAACTGGAGGAGTGAGAAAAGCTTTTCTTTCTCTGAAAAGAGTAAAGTGGATCTTATGACTCTTCTCATAAACTCAAAGTAAAATAAATAAATAAATCCATAAGATGCACAGCATCCCGTGCATCTTCTGAAGAGGCATACATTTCCAAACGGAAAAAAAATTTTTTAATTGCCAAGTCTTTTTTTTTTAAGAAGGAAAAACATAAGTGCATAAGTGTATGCCTTTGAACTTCCAAAATGTCAAGGTCATCACCTTTAACCTTTCTGAATAATTAGGCGCCTTAAGGTTCTTCTGTGATTTTCAACTGCCACCCACTCTCACACATACACACATCCAGACCCCCACACACATTTATGACCACACAGAATCATACAGGGGCTCACCATAAATCTAAGCAAATCCCTAATTTCAGGATTAATAACCTTAATTTCCCTTCAAACATTTGTATAATTCAATAGCGATTCACTTGTTTTTAAAACACCGGTTAGATTAGAATGCTTTCTAGCGATGTTTGCAGTGCAGCTCAGAAATGCTGCGGTGTATTTTTGGAGCGTCTTAGATAACGGTTCTCTTTGCTCTAATGAAGAACCACGGGTTTTAAAGCAGGCGTTGGAAAGAGGAAGTTCTGTTGAGACTTAAACCTTCGTTAAATTGAAATCAATTTGTCACCCTGTCAAATAAATTAGTGCATTTTATATGATATGGAACAAAAGAAAGCTATATACAGTGTGTATATATATACTGTATATAGTTTTTAAAAGCATCTTTCAACCTTTGATAAAAGAAGAAACAGAAACAAAGCCTACAATTGAATAGTTTCGTTCGGAAGGGGATTCCTTTGTTTAGAATTCTGGGCGTCCGTTAAAATGTCAGTGCCCTAGTTGTATGATTGTTCCAGGATCTTAAAACTGGTTTATTTCTTTCTCTCCCCATCTTTTTTTTTTTTTTTTTTTAACTGCGTCTAGATGTAGCAAGCTTGTGTGTCCACCGCTGAAGGCAAGCAGAACCCATGAGCTATCATTTCCCGTTTGCAAGGCCTTGGACAGCCACACGGGGGCGCACTCACGTTCCAGAAGCCGCGTTTGGCCAAGGGGCCGCGGTACCTTGTCTTTACAGTACTGAATTATAAAGGCGATCTCAGCCGGTTAGAAATAGGCAGCCGCTAAGGTGTTTGTTTGCTGTTTTTTTTGTTCTAAGCAACCATGAGGTGTGGGAACTTGTATAAAAACAGAGAATAGGGAGCAACCAGATTCCTAAACAGACCATCGCCTAATCATTGGTTCCTTAAGATAAAGCTGTTGTAAAAAGAATACCTAGATATAACCTGGTGGTGTTAAGGAGATGTTCTTAAAGAGAAACATGTGCATTTTGAAATTGGCCATGGTTACTGCGAGTTAATTAAAGGAAAATCGGTTTTCTCGTTGATTTGAGTTTGGAAATCGATGTGAGGATAGGGCCCCCTCCAACCCCCCGCCCAAACCGCCTTGCACAATCTCTGACCGCCTGGGATGATTAAAAGGCTTTTGTTTAAGAAAGATCTGGGCGCCGACATCCTAGCTGAGTGTGCTTTCAGAGAAAACGAGACGCGTTGGGAACTAACGTGTTCGTTCTGGGCGAGGGAGCCTCGGGCAGTGCCTGGCGCGCGGGACTGCCGGTGGCGATCTGGAGGCGCGGGCAGGTTTATGGGTTCGGGTGCCACGGCAGGCTAGGCTAAAGCGGCTGCTGGGCTAAAGCGGCAGCCTGTCCCAGGAAACGTTTACACCCCAAGGCTCTGCTGAACGCGGAAGGTTTTTGAAGCAACTGGGCTTTCCGTTTGACAAAAGCTTGGTCACCCTTCCAAACTGTCCGCCGGCCTTGGGGCGCGAAGTTTGATTTTGGTACTGGCCATTGGAAGCAGTTTTCTCGCGGCGTGCCCCCCAGCAAGGCTTCTGACATTGGTGAAAGCCTATGTCTCCCCCCCCATTCTCGCGGTCTGAAGGAGAGTACATGCCCTCTTTCCCCCACGAAGTTCATTGTGAAAGCGCCCCAAGCCCCCGGAATTAGCGCCGGCCTGTTTGGCCCCCGCTGTCTCTGCCTCCCGCCCTCCAGGCCCTGGGCCAAAAGGCTCTCCGTCCGTCCGCCCCCTAAGCTGGCAGAGGCTTGTGACGGGGCTGGGGCGCCTTGAGTCTCCTGGTGAGGCGCGAGCGAAAGGCCTGGGTGTTCCCCGCGGGCTTCCCAGGCTCCCGCCTGTCTGACCGCGAGTCCAGTTTAGCTATTGTGAAGCGACTCAGTCTATGTGGAGTGAGAACACCCCCTCCCCAAATATCGTTGTGTTCCTTCTTAGGCGGCCCCAGCCGCGGCGCATCTGGCGGTGCCCGGCCCCCTTGGCCTTGGCCGGCAGCCGCCTGCGGACCACCGCTGCTTGGCGGGTCTGCGGTTCCTTTCCTCCGGAAGCGCTCGGAATGCGCCTGAGAAGGGCCGGGGATCGGACCGGGACCTCAGGGAGCTGCAGACCTGTCCCCTCCTGACCATACAGGCCGTGTGGAGCTCTCGAAGAGGGTGTCCACGAATTCTGAGACTCCAAGGTGTCAGACCCTGAAATGGAGGGAAAATGCTCAAAGTCGGTGTCTTTTGTGTCTGTAACGGGAATGAGGCTCCCGCCACTCGCCCTTTTGCACGTCTCGGTAGACCCTTCATCGCGTTCGTGGCTCCGCCAGCCTCCCCATTTGCCCCCTTGGTTTCTTCTCGCCCTGGCTGGGAGGCACACATTACAACCCAAAGGGGCGCCCTGGAAGCTTTTAATTTGTTCCCAGTCACCAGCAGCCCCCAAAGAGTGTCCCGGATCCCAGACCCCTCAGGGCCCTAATTCAGGGTGACCTTAGAAGCCCCCAGGTCTGCTTAGGCCCAGGACAGCCACTCTTCTTCTGAAAGACAGGAGAGCTCGGACGCAAGCCACTTCTGGATTACAAATGCTAATTCCTTGCTAAAGTGACCCTTCTAATTTTTCCCTGGGAAGAATTATGCCAGGGAGAATGGTATCATGGTTCAAATATGAGTGTCCATCTCCTTTATGGTGCAATATTGATTTATTATTAACAGTAACTGCTCCAACTGATCTAAAGATGATCGAAACAGCAGCTGCATTAAATACTCAAAAGCAAAATAAAGGCTCGGCTTTAAAGTTGATGCCTTTTCTTTGCATTTGTTTCCTCTCATGCTTAGGGTCTTAGGCAAACTTTCCACCCCCCTCAGCCAGGTTCATTGCATTATTTCTATTGCGATGGATTTTTTATGATAAAAAAAAAATCCCTCTCAAAAATTGTCAGGCTCTGGCCTCAAGGAGATAGTCTGAAGACAGAAATTTGAAACAGAATAAAAAATACTGAATTTTGTGAGAATGGATTTGAAATTATATCTGATCTATACACGTTTTTCCCCTTGTGAGTGCAGAAGACCTGTTTAAAACCAAATCCAACATAAGCATGACTTTGAGCTAGAAGGCCACCAGGAGTCAACGCGGAAAGGCCCCCAAATTCGGGAGGCAGATCCTGCCTGTCCTGGCTCACCGCAGACCTGCCCGCTCTGCTAGGGATCGATTGTTTTTAACCTGAATGTTTTCTTTACGTATAAATAAAGATTATGAAAGGGCATTTGATGGGCATAAAATTCCTGATTAGATTGAACAGCCTTGCCCTGCATGGAGTAGGGAGAATCGGGCAACCGTGTTCCCGGCAGCTGGCCTGGCCGAAATGCAAAGCGGAGACAGTACCGAAGCACCAGGCTGATGTGTGGGCGCCTGCTGGAGTGCGTGAGCAGGCACTTTATCCGGCCTTGGGCACGCTTAACCGTGCTGTGATCTCAGGATCTCCGTGCTGCGAGAAAGCAATTTTTGGGCGCTGGTCAGTGGCTGTTAGCTTTGGGTAGGACCTTAGCAGACCAGAGTCGAAAGTTGAGGGCTTTTCCCCTGCCTCCCTCACCCCCCCACCCAATCTTAAAAGCAGCCACCCCTGCGGAAAGGTAATGTTTAAACCTCTTGCGCTACGCCGGGCATCCCGGAGCCGAGCAGTTAGAGGCGCCAGGCTTTTAACCTGACAATGATGTTGTATTTGAACAGCTGCGTAAAGGTTTCAAAGGTCTGTCTCATTGCCACCGCAGAGTTTTTAAAAGGGGTTATTGTTTGGGCGAGGGCACTGCGAGGGGACAGGCGAAGCAGTCCCAAGGCCGAAAATAATGTCCAGCGCCTGCTACCACCAGGCCAGGGGAGATTCCTTTTGGGGAGGGGGTCAAAGGGTTTTTTGGAAAAGGTTTTCGTGAAGGAGCGGCCAGGGCTATTCCATCCCCCAGAATGCTAAAGCACTTTAATGAGCAGCGAGCGCCAAAGATCTGTTCTGTTGAGGTGGAAACCCGGTTTGTCCACAAGGTCAGTCTCTGGGCCTGAAATCCAAGGCTGGTCCGTGCCTAGGCGAGTGTGGAGAGAGAACACGGATTCTCTGTCCAGGCAGAGAGCTGGTTCACGGTCAGAGTTTCCGGGGCCTTTTCCCTTCTTGGCTACCACAAAGGGAACCCGGGAGGCAGGAGGATGGCTCCTGCGCCCTGGCCGGGGTCCCTCGCTCAGGATAAGCCTTTGGAAATCAAGGTTAAAGCTCCCCGCTGATGCCCCGAGGCCGGCGCTTCCGCAGGGCCTCTCACCAGCCTGCAACCAGAGAAGGAGGGAGGAAGTTGTTGGAGAAGTTTCTCATAAAACTCTTAGTTTCCATGGTGGTGGTGGTTCTTTAATGAGCTCGACCGCAACCCCAGACCAAATCCTCTTTATGTAACTTTCCCTCGCCAAAGGAAACAGAGGGCTAAGATACCCCCACCTCCCTTTTTTCTCCCCCTTCCTCTCTTAACCAAGCAAAACCTTGTCAAATAATTTTAGGAATTGTTCAGAACTATAAAACTCAACTTCTGACAGAAGTATAGCTTTTAATATTTGACGATTTGTGTTAAAACAAAAATTGACCTTCTTGGTTAGTAGCGAAGGGGAAAAATCAATAGTATAATTTTCAATAATTCATAAAGCGAACACCATTATGCTAAATCTTAACTATTAATCTTATCCTTTACAAAGTCTCGATTGATTTGTTAATAAAATATTTTCCCGTGTGTGGCAACAGCAGGTATAATTCTTTAAAAAACCTTCAGAAGCAAGAAAATTACCAAGTAGCCCAAGAATGTAGATGAGAATTTTATTGATCGCCCTGATTCTTCTTAATATGTATTAATAAATTCGACAACCTTTTGTACCTTGCACTTGTCAGAAACCAGTGCTTTTACAGAATCCATAAAAGGAAAACATATTTTTCTTTGCAGAAGAACCAAATGACACCTTTGCATCTCTCTCGCTCCTGCCTGGCCCAGACAGTTTCCTAAAACTTCTGGAGTCCGAGGGCGAGTTTTTCCCCTTTCCTTTTCAAATTTCTTTTCTTTCTCTCTTCCTTCCTTCCTTCCTGCTCTCTATTATCAGGATGTGAGGGAAAACCTTGGTTTCGTTCTCCTGCTGGGAGCCCGAGGGACGCTTTGCAGATAGCGACCTGCTGGCGAAGGATTGTCCCCTGGCTGAAGGCTCTCGGGGGCTGGGCCACGGTGGTCGGGGTGTGGTTCCTCGAGCGCCCAGGGTTCGGGTAGCCAGCCGGGGCGCGGAGGGGCGGGAGACAAGGCAGGCGGGCGGAGGGAGAGGGCAGCGCCGGGGCAGGGTTGGTCCTCCGGGCTCTGGGGCCAGCCGGCTGCGTGGCCTTTCGGCCCTCACGGCCCTTCTCGTCTCTGCTCCCCGGGACACTTTGGCTGCGGCTTGGCGCAGAGCTTCTTTCCTGTGGACCCCTGGGGTGGGATGTGTCAGGGCCCGGCGAATTGGACTCACCTTCCCCGACTGCCCCGGCCTGAATTAACCAGCCTTCGTCCCCACCCTGCCACCCCGGCCCCGGTCCTCTCGGGCGCGCTCTGCCTGGGTGTGTGCGGGGAATGCTTTGCTTCTGTGTGCTGGCGCCATGGCGCTCCGGCTTCTCTCCCCGCGCGTGTCCTCCCGGAGGCCCCTTTGGCCGAGCCTTTCCTTCCGCCGGCCGAGCCGGGAGATCGGGGCGGGGGACGCGAGTGGGGCGGACCGGCCGAGCGAGCCCCGGGGAGGCGGGCGGACGAGCGGCGAGGAGCGCTGGGGCGGCTGTTTCCAGCTCGCACTATCGCGGGCGCATAGTAGATGTCGCTGTTGTCCGTGCTTACGCCGCCGGCCGGCCGGGCTCGGGAACACGTGACCCGCGAGGAGGCTGCGGCTCAAGGCCATTTTCAAATCTCATTGGTTTGGTTGTCATGTGGTCGGCAGAGGCATCCACAATTACACGGGGAATGTTTTCCTAGAGATGTCAGCCTACAAAGGACACAATCTCTCTTCTTCAAATTCCTCCCCAAAATGTCCTTTGCCAACAGCTCTCCTGCTGCTAATACTTTTTTAGTAGATTCCTTGATCAGTGTCTGCAGGAGTGACAGTTTTTATTCCAGCAGCGCCAGCATGTACATGCCACCACCTAGCGCAGACATGGGGACCTATGGAATGCAAACCTGTGGACTGCTCCCATCTCTGGCCAAAAGAGAAGTGAACCACCAAAATATGGGTATGAATGTGCATCCTTATATACCTCAAGTAGACAGTTGGACAGACCCGAACAGATCTTGTCGAATAGAGCAACCTGTTACACAGCAAGTCCCCACTTGCTCCTTCACTACCAACATTAAGGAAGAATCCAATTGCTGCATGTATTCCGATAAGCGCAACAAACTCATTTCTGCCGAGGTCCCTTCGTACCAGAGGCTGGTCCCCGAGTCCTGTCCCGTTGAGAACCCCGAGGTTCCCGTCCCTGGATATTTTAGACTGAGTCAGACCTACGCCACCGGGAAAACCCAAGAGTACAATAACAGCCCTGAAGGCAGCTCCACTGTCATGCTCCAGCTCAACCCTCGCGGCGCGGCCAAGCCGCAGCTCTCGGCCGCCCAGCTGCAGATGGAGAAGAAGATGAACGAGCCCGCGAGCGGCCAGGAGCCCGCCAAAGTCTCCCAGGTGGAGAGTCTCGAGGCCAAGGGCGGCCTGCCCGAGGAGAGGAGCTGCCTGGCTGAGGTCTCCGTGTCCAGCCCCGAAGTGCAGGAGAAGGAAAGCAAAGGTCGGTATGAGCAGAGTTGCCACCCCAGCGGGGCGCGCAGCCCGGGAATACGGCGGAGAGGGAACGCCCGGGTGTCCTGTGCCGAGCCCAGGCAGCCAGGCGGGCACCCGACTCGGCAGGTGCTGCTCATCTGGCTTTTAGAGGGGGCACTCCCCGCGCGGAGATGGTCCCTGCTTCTCCCCCGCTGCCCAGGCCCTCTCCTCCAGTCCTGGCCCCAGGCTGATGGCTCCCGGGCAGAGGGAGGGCTTGCTGGGATTTTACTTATTTTCCTGAGCTAGACCTGAAACGTAACAAACAGAGCGCAAAGGAGACCTGCGGCTCGTAAACACCGTCCCAGAACCTCCTTTCTCCCGCTCATATTTGCAGCCCCAGCTTTGCCTTTCCCCCAGTGATGATTTTACGGCGGTCCAAGGCGCAGTGTTTGTGTTCAAATGTATGCACCCCGCGTCCTGCGAGCTTGGTGCCGTGGTAGGGGCGGGGAGGGGCGCGAGATGGCCGGGCGAGTCGGTGCTTGGGGTGGGGTACAGGGCTTCCTGGGCTGTGTAACCTTGGCTTTGTCTGAGCAAAGTGCGGTAGGCTTTGCAATTCATCCGCAAAGGGGGCAAAGGCAAAGGGGGGAATGGGACCCGCATCGCCCACCGCAGGGCCGGCCTTAGGGCTGGGCTAGGGGAAAGAGCTGAAAGCTTTGGCTTTTTGAGAAGCAGTTTTGTCCCTGAGCCTCTCCCCCAGTTCCCAGAGGTGGGCCACAGTAGGGGCCACATTTCGGGGTGGGGGGAATGCTTTCGTGAGAGGGCTAGAGGGCATTCGAATTCAGGAAATTCAGGAGAACCAACAAAGCCCAGGCAGGGCAGAGAAGGTGAACTAGCTTCCTCCGGTGTCTTTTGAAGGAGAATGCGCACCTAGAAAGCTGGCTGAGGGTTCCCCGCCTGTCCAGAAGAGGTGAGGACGAAGGGCAGATTGGGGGACCTGAGGCCGGAGTGGGTTTGGCAGGCTTGCTTTGGATGTGGCTGCGTCCACTCTGGCCCTCTTATAAGCTGACCAGCTAGAATGTTGCTTGGGAGATACTGGAAAGTTAACTATTGTACTAGTGTTTGTGCAAGTCTGTAAGTTGAGAGGGAACCCTGATGCAGAGGGGGAGAGTGCTTTCCCATTGTGTCATTTTGGGCATTTAGCTTTAATCTGCCATCAACTAAAAATCCTCTCCAGGGTCCACCTCATGTGAGTAATGTTTAATACCAGCATTTCCCAAAGCGGCCTGCCATCGGGGTCATGGCCAAGGGTACATTTGAACAGACTGAGAGAGAAAAAAAAAAAAAAATCTTGATTTTTTTTGTTCTTCTTCTCCCTTTAATTTTGTTAGAGGAAGTCAAGTCTGATACTCCGACCAGCAATTGGCTCACTGCAAAGAGTGGCAGAAAGAAGAGGTGCCCATACACTAAGCACCAAACGCTGGAATTAGAAAAAGAGTTCTTGTTCAATATGTACCTCACCCGCGAGCGCCGCCTAGAGATCAGTAAGAGCGTTAACCTCACCGACAGGCAGGTCAAGATTTGGTTTCAAAACCGCCGAATGAAACTGAAGAAGATGAGCCGAGAGAACCGGATCCGAGAACTGACCGCTAACCTCACCTTCTCTTAGGTCCGAGGCCGCGCGGAGGCCGGGATAGGAGAGGGAGCACCGCGTTCCAGGGCCGAGTGCTGGAGAACTGGGAAGGCGGAAACAAAATCTTCTTTGCTCTTTGTTTTCTGTTTTGTTTTGTTTTGTTTTCCTGCTAGAATGTGACTTTGGGGTCATTCTGTTCGTGCTGCAAGTGATCTGTAATCCCTATGAGTATATATATATTAAAAAAAACCCTAGCACGTGTAATTTATTATTTTTTTCATCGTAATGCAGGGTAACTATTACTGCGCATTTTCATTTGGGTCTTAACTTATTGGAACTGTAGGGGCATCCAGCCAGCCAGCCATCCATCCATCCATCCAGCCATCCAGCCATTCATCCAGCAATGTGACTTTTTCAAGTTTTTCCTAACGCAAAAGGTCTCTGTGTGTGGCTAGTCCATGATTTTATGGCGTTTTGAATACATCCAGTACTTTCAAAATTACATATATATATATGAAAGAATAAGAAAACCTACAAGCTTTGGGGGGAGGGGGACTAAAAAAGCACATTACAATGTATCTTTTCACAAATGAATTTAGCAATTGTCTTTGGTGAGATGGAATATTGACGACTTATGCCTTGTAGCCTTTCCCTTGTGGTGCATCTGTGGTTTGGTAGAAGTACAACAGCAACTTGTCCTTTCTGTGCATGTTCTGGTCGCATGTATAATGCAATAAACTCTGGAAACGAGTTCGCTCCCTCTGCTTTCTGAAATGGAAATATGTTAGGGTGAAAATGAAAGCCTTTTGTGAGATTATCTTCCAGTTAAACTGCCTGTTTGGGGCAGTGGGTGGGGAGTAATAAAGAGCTGGGAAGGGAGATGGGAGTGAGAAGCTGGAGGAGGCCTAGGGTAGAGGAATTTGGTGGTGCCAGAGGGGGAGTGATAATCCAGCCTGCATACGCTGTTTTCATAGTTGGGGTAAAAAGGGGCCCTCTTTCTCTCCCACTCCACTCCTCAAAGTTAGTCACAATTGTACTCTCAGTGGATGTGAGCTTCCTTCTAGCCACCACCTGGTAAGTATGCCTGTGCCCCAAGTGGCTTTTTTTTTTTTTTCCTTGAAGCTGCCCACTTTGTGTCTCCTTCCTTTTGGTTTTGGCTGTGTTGTTTTTAATGCTTTCAGTGAGGTCTTGGCGATTTCTGGCTAGCATGCCATTGTCAGGAGCCGGGCTGAAACCAGTCTTTCCCACCTGGAAGCAGCCAGGCCTCCATTACAGGCTCAAGGACAAGCAGCAGCTTAGCGATGCATCGGATCCAATTCTGCCCCTCCTTTCCCTCGACCCCATCCCTAACCAAGTGCAAGATAGCAGGCCCCACTGAAGCTGAGGATGGGTGAGTTTTCCCATCCCACTTTGCCTTGGTTTCCTTGTGGAAGGATTTTAGGCTCAGCCATTAACCTTTTAGTGGCCTACATGAAATTTTTTAAAAGGAAAAAAAGGTTCTTCCCAGTCAATCCTCTCCCTTTTACAAAATATTGTATGTGGGGGGCAAGGGAGGGAACAAAGCATGACTGAAAGAATTTGCAAATGAACATGACTTTCCAGGAAGCCCAGTGTTCCAGCCACCTCCGCAGCTGGGGAAACTCGGGCCAGCTTTCATGGGCTTCTGCAGGATCCCAGCCCAAGAGAACAGACTGATCCAGTCCTGCTGGGGAGAAGGGAGGAGAGGCCTTGGGGAGAAGAGCTAACAGAGAATTCGTTGCCCAGGTACCGATGTGGTTTCAAAGGGTCTCTGCCAGCGTCAGGCAGTTTCACAAAACAGTTCCTTTACAATTTTTCCTTTTTCTAAACAGTCCATTTAGGTGCTCTAAGCTTCAGAGCCCTCTCCCAGAGAGTCTTGGGACACGCAGCACTTATTTCAAATTTTAAACTTCCTCCTGAAAACCAGGAACCTTCCTTGGTTCCACAGAGGGACCATTTCCTGGGAGTTGGAGGGGATGGCTCGGAATCAGTGCCAGGCCGGGAACACTGAAATCCATCTGCCCTAGACTTCCTTCGGTTGGGCCGGGAAAAGAAGATAATTTTAACTTCGCTGTTTCTTCCGGCGATGTGGGGAGCGCCATTAGTTTTTGACAGGGGGCCATGCCTCCAGGGAAAACCTGTGCTTTACAGGCAAAGGCACCCCTATGGAACAAAATCAGAAAGCCATGGGCAAAGGCCATCAATCAGACCAAAAGTAGCCATTTCCCCCTTTCTTTCCGGGGCTCGAGGTGGGCCGGGAGCCCTCTGAGGATGCGGTGGGCAACTTGTAGAGCGAGGAAGATGCTCTCTGCAGCTGGCGCCCGGGCCGCTTTTGTCTCGGCTCCCAGCCGGGCTTCCGAGGCTTTGTACCATGGATTTGGGAGTGACAATGGGCATTTCCGTCAGATTCAAGGCTGCCCAGACTTACCTCTGGAGGCAAAAAAGAAAAGAAAAAAAAAAAAATCAGAGTGGCCCCCGGAATCCGCTTGGAGGTCTTAGTGCCAACGGCGCTAGGCCTCCCTGCCGGGGGAGAGGCAGCTCCTGCTTGCCTCACTGAGGCAGGGCCCGGAGCGGGCGGGAGCGGGCCCCGCGCTGGCATCTGGGCTCTGCCCTGAGGCGTGTTCTCTTCCAGGGCCTTCCCAGTAGCCGCGGAGGAGATGAGCACCCTGGCCGCTGCTGCCCGCGTGGTGCCGACTTACCGCCCGCCGGCCCTTCGGAGGGCAGACAGAAGCCCCCGCCGTGGCCGCCGCCGCCCTCGCTGCGCCCGGCCCCGCCCGGCCCGAGTACCAGGCCGCCCCAGCTCAGCCCTCGGGCCGCGGCGTGTGCCCAGCCTCACGTCGGGGGTGTGTGTGGCTGCGCGTGCGTGTGTAAGTGTGGCAGGGGGAGGGGGCCCTCTGAGCTGCTCCATCCGTCCGTTTTATTAGGGACACATTAATCTATAATCAAATACACCTCATAAAATTTTTATTGAAAGGCATAATATCATTACAGAGGTCTTCCACCTGTTTTAAACAACACGACAAGCTGTGAGTGTGTGTGTGCAGGGGGGTGGGGGTTGGGTAGGGAGAGAAGCGAGGGGAGACGATCTCCCCTTGGGCGCCAGGGGGCCGCTTCTGAAGTTAGGCCTGCCTCGGGCCGCCCCGGCCCTGGGCGTCCGGCTACTCCTGGCCTAGGCTAAGCGCTCGGTGCGCCCAGGACGCGCCATCCACGGCTGGTAGCCCGGGAGCTGGGGAGCCGTCGCCAGCTCCCGACTGCCGGACTCAGGCGGGCAAGAAGAGGCGAACAAATAGTCCCCAGCGCCTCCTCCGGCCAAGGCTGGGCCTGTAGTCCCGGCCGCCACTAGGCGGGCCGGGCCCGGCCCAGCGCGAAAGCCGGGGCCGGCGGGCTCTAATTGCGGCGCTTATGTTGATGATGATTTTTTTTTTTTTTAAATCACAGCAGCCCCCAGTTTAGCGGACTGATTTACTCCGGGTATTGGTAAATATGATCACGTGGGCCGCGCGACCAATGGTGGAGGCTGCAGCCTGCGAACTAGTCGGCTGCTCCGGCGCCGGCGGGGAGCGGCGCGGCGGCGGGCAGTGTAACCTTGGGTGGGAGCGCGCGGCGCCTCAAAATGTCCTCCAGTGGCACCCTCAGCAACTACTACGTGGACTCGCTCATAGGCCATGAGGGCGACGAGGTGTTCGCCGCGCGCTTCGGGCCGCCGGGGCCCAGCGCGCAGGGCCGGCCCGCAGGTGTGGCCGACAGCCCGGCTGCCACCGCCGCCGAGTTCGCGTCGTGTAGTTTTGCCCCCAAATCGGCCGTGTTCTCCGCCTCGTGGTCCGCGGTGCCCGCCCAGCCCCCGGCGGCGGCGGCGATGAGTGGCCTCTACCACCCGTATGTGC
>NW_004443973.1:8263806-8270502 GCF_000243295.1 Trichechus manatus latirostris | reverse complement strand
CGCCCCGGGCCCTGGTCCCAGCCCCGGCCCTGGCGGCCCAGCCAACGGGCGCCACTACGGGATTAAGCCTGAAACCGGAGCGGCCGCCGCCCCTGCCGCCGCCACCGCCACCGCCACCGCCACCGCCGCCGCCTCCTCCACGTCCTCCTCCTCCTCCAAACGGACTGAGTGCTCCGCGGCCCAGGAGTCCCAGGGGAGCGGCAACCCTGAGTTCTCTTGCAACTCCTTCCTGCGGGACAAGGCGGCGACGGCAGGCGCTGGGCCCAGGGCGGGGATTGGGGCCGGGCCCGGGGCGGGCGGCTCTTCGAAGCCCTCGGCTTGCAGCGACCACCCGAGCCCCGGCTGCCCGCTGAAGGAGGAGGAAAAGCAGCATCCGCAGCCGCCACAACAGAAACTTGACCCAAGTAAGTGCAAAAGAAATTGCCCCCTGATTTATTGCTGAAACCTGTAAGGCTCGAATGTGCAAAACTGATAGTTTTACTAACCTATAAAAACGTCTAGACGTCTACCTTAGCCCAGGCGAGCAACACGCACCCATAAAAATCTTCCCATAACCACCTACCCCGGGCGCGCGGTTTGTACGGTGAACAGTGAGCGAGCATTAAGCCTTTTTATGATAATTCCCCCCCAAGTTGTGAAAAGCGGCCATCCTTGGTGAAATTAATTTAACGAGCTCTCTCCCCCACCCTGTCGTCTCTCCCTGCCTCCCCTCCGTCCCTCGCTCCCCTTCTCCAAATACCCCTCTTCGTAGACAACCCGGCCGCGAACTGGATACACGCTCGCTCCACGCGGAAAAAGCGCTGCCCCTACACCAAATACCAAACGCTGGAGCTGGAGAAGGAATTCCTCTTCAACATGTACCTCACCCGGGACCGGCGCTACGAGGTGGCCAGGATTCTGAACCTCACAGAGAGACAGGTCAAAATCTGGTTCCAGAACCGTAGGATGAAAATGAAAAAGATGAGCAAGGAGAAATGCCCCAAAGGAGACTGACCGGCGCCGGCGGAAGCGCTCTGCTTTGCAAAGGCAGCAGGGGTTTTGCTTTATGGGTGCTTGATTTCCAGAAACTCTCCAGCGACTCGGACTTTTTCTTTCTTCATTTTTTTTCAGGTAGAAGTGACTGTGTGGTTGGTCTCTGTGAGGTATTTGGGGGACTCTGTATTTACTCGCTTATGTGTTGGAGAAATCAAGTGGCTTTGGGGTTTCAACCTATCCTGCTCCCTCCCTTCCCTGCCCCGTTGGTTCCTTAGGAAATGCTATCTTTTGTGAGTGCACGCCGGCTTAGGGAGCCCTCTCCTATGTAAATGTCCCCCGTGTTTCTGAAAAGTGCTGTAGTTTAGTCCCCAGTGCTGCCCAAGAGGGGCCAGGCACGCCCCGATTCGGAAAATGAAGGCAAAGCGATAACAGTGCGGATACCCGGGCTGCCCGCCCAGGCTGAGGCTCGCCGGCTTGCCCACCGGTTGCTAAAGCCCCTTTTCCTCAGGGAGCCCGCGGGCCCTCAGCCAAGACCTCGAGGGAGGCAGAGAGGGGAGCCCAGGCTCTCAGCTGGGTAGGGGTGTGTGTGTGTGTGGGTGGGGGGAATTGTTTTCAGTGCACTGGAGGAGCCGCGCTTCCCGTAGAGGGCCCGGCTCACGTGGGCGGCCGCGGGTGGCTTCCCTCCCGGCTCCTGACCGAGGACCAGTTGTAAATGTTACCGCTTCCTACCAATAAATGCTGACTTGATCAAATGGAACTCAGACGCTGGCCCTGGATGGTGTGTGCCTGCTTTCTCTGTCTCTCTGCAAAATATCACTCTCACAGAACTTCTACCCGCGAGGGAGGCACTGCAAAAAATCCAGGGCCCTTCCACCCTGATCTCTCATCTGTGCCTCAGAGCATTCCTTTGTGTGAGCAGTCCCACCTAGAGCGCAGCTCCTGGGATAGGGGGCAGGCCTTGGCCTCCCCTCCCGTCCTTAGACTGGTCCCAGAGCCTCCAGCGCATCGAATGCTGTGCCAGGGCCTAGTGTCAACCTTGCTGCGGCGCCCAGGGGAGCTGACGGGCCTCAGGAGCCAGGCATCCTGTCGCTAGGACTTTGGCAGACCGCACCCACGCCTTCTTTCTCCCCAGCGGCCCACCCTCCTCTCCAAACAAGGGAAAGGCCAACTCCGCACTCTGTAGTAACTCCTCCAGGTTGGCGGGACGGTCTGGCTGTGAGCCTCCGCCCCTCCCCAAAGTGACCTTAGCGGATCAAAATGGTCAAGGCTCTCCTCTCCAGCCACCCTCACCCCACCGCCCCCTTTAACCCCCCAGCCAGCTCCTGTGTGTTTAGCCCCAAGCTCGGCCCTCTGAGGGCCGCATTCAGAGGCTAAAATGAAGGTCATTGTGAGCGAGGGTTCGGGCAAGCATAGCCTTTGCAGGCCGGAGAGGCGGCGGCGCCAGGCCGCCTCGGCTGGGCGGAAGGCGGGGGCGGGGGCAGAGATCTTGGGGATCCTGATGAAAGAGGGGACTCGAAGAAAAAGCGGGGGCGGGGGGCGGGCTGGGAGGGAAAGCCAAGGCCCAGATCCGGCAGAAGGTGCTGCCTGCGCCCCCGCCCCTGCGTCCAGCCTGATACCTAGGGCTCTTTGAAAACAGGAAGAGCCAAGGTGTCATAAAGCCATCGAGCCGGCGAGACGTCTGGAGGTAATGAGTTTACGACAGGCCCGGAGCTTCGCTTTGAAACCATCTCATTTTGATGTTTGGGTCTGTGGGAGGAAAGGAAAAATGCAGACAAAACTGGGTCTTAAAATCTGGACAATAAAATATAAACAAGACTGCATTAGACCAAAAAGGCAGGGGCTTGGGATCCCCGGGTGAAGTGTGAGCACCTAGGAAATAAAAATGAGGAGGGTAGGAAGGAGGGAGTGGTGTGCTTCTGATTTAAAAAATGGCCGGGTATTAGAAGTTGCCCTCGGTGGGTTGCTGTTCATAATATTTTGAGGCTCGCCAAGCTCTAGCCGGTTTTTAAAACAAAACCAAACCGCTGTATTATTTGGGGAGTGGGGAGAGTTAGCGATCTTGGGTCTTCTAGCCACAGCCCGATGATGGGGAAAGATGAAGTTACCCAGACGCACTTTCACGAAAATATCTAGACGCACATTCACAAAAACACATAGACGCACTGTCACAAAAATATCTAGCCCTCCACTCCAAATTGTGCAGCAAAAATATTGTTGGAAATTATATCTGCTTTGCTTATAGCAAGTACAATAGTTGCACCCTAACTGGAGGAAAACATTTTTGAAAATGAGAAAAAAGTTTAGCCTCACAGGAATCACCTAAGTCGATGAAATGAAGTATTTGCTTTTTAAAATCCAAGCAGAATTTTAGTCAATTCATTTCATTCTGTGACTTTGTATATAAATTTTAAATCCCATTTATTGTGCATAGAAATTCAAACGAATACAAGCCCAACTGGGACTTTCCAGCCCGTCACTCAGAGATCCAGCAAAAAGCTTCTAATTTGGCTGAGATCCCCCTAAAATCGACCAACCAAATGGGCTTGGAACATTAAAATTGCCAAGTTAAAAAAGCAAATATTCACGATTTGATATTCAGAGCAACAGCTTTAAAAGAAAAATATTAAGTCTTGACTTCTATAATTTCTTAGTTTTCACAATGCCTGGATCCTTTGAAAGAAAGCCTCTTGCAGTTGATGTTTAGAAAGTTGTGATTTTTTTGTTCAATCTAGCCAGTTTTATAATTGTGCCTAAAAAGTACTGTTGGAGGATTACAGAATGGGGAACTACAGTATCTGGCAAAAGAAGAGCCGGAAGCTTTTGGAAAAGGCACTACTGGAAGCTGTTATGGAAGCACACATGGGAATATCCTCCGCAAGAGCTTGACTTGTTGACAATCAAAGGGATAAAGCATTATTAGTGTCAGCGGTCCAAGCCCCAGTCAAATAGAACAAGATTGGAAATGGCTTGAAACGAGTAACAGGGAAATTAAACTCGGTCGGCGCGAGGTGGCTTTTGGCCACTAGAGAGCGCTGTTGCTCCACTTTCTGATCTCGTAAAGCTGGGGTTGCGGCGAGAAAGGTTTTGATTAAAAATATTTACAATCTTATTTTTAATCCCAAATTAGGATGATTTTAAAGAAAAAAAACAATGTGCACTGTCTAATTCTCCAGCAGTATTTTCTAGGTATAAAATTTTGCCTCTGGATCTCGGAAAAACTTGCACTATGGCACAGCTGAAACGAAAACGTTATAATTAATGCATTGTATCAAAACAGAAACGCGGAAAAGCGTGCATCTTTATTTAGGAAGTTAATCGCGCTCTTTTTCTACTCAGATTAGAAACAAAACTGGTTAAAAAAAAAAAAAAAAAAAAAAGCTAAGTGTTTTATCCGAAGAGGGAATGTTGCGTTGTAGTGTTTTCTGAATTAGGCCAGAATGCGTAGAAATGAATTTTGTAGTGTTCGTGTTTCTTTTCCCCCCCAGAAATCATCGAACTCTACCAGATGCCTTGTACTGTTGAGATCTAGTTCCGCTTTTCTGTTTTCCCCCCATTCCATTCCCACTCACACACTCCACTGAAATAAAAACAAAACAAAAACACAATGACAGTCAGCTCCAAAACTTTATTGAAAATAATAATTTCTTAATTGGGTAGTTGCAAGACCAAAGGACAAACCGTTAATTGTCGGAATCTCTTCATTCACCTTAGGATTTAAAGGAAGTTTTACATGTAGATAACACGCAGGAAAAAACAAAAAAACCTGCCACCCCCACAAAAGTCGCCTGCACTCCCTACTAATTTTAAAAATTAAATAAAGCCTGCCTTTACCACCAGCACGTCCACTGGCAATCGGTTTACCTTAACCATTTCCAACTATATCCTGCAGAAATAATTAAAATAACAGCAGAAAATTTTATCTTGTTATGCCTTTCCATCGCAACCTTGTTTCTCCATTTGCAAAATATGATATTCAGTTCGGCCTGAACGATCTCAGGATCTCGCTCACAGTCTGGGCCAACCCACAAGGAGTGAGGGGTAGTTAGTTGAAACCACTCGCCTGCTGCACCTTTGGGGCCATCTGGGGCTTTGAAATATTTGCATTTGGCGTGGAAGCCGCAGGGGTGTGTTTTAGCTTAGGCAGGAGTGTCTCCCAGGTCGGTTCCCATAGCCGATGGGCCCGGCGCCCCTAAACGCTGGATTACCGCGCAGGAATAGGGGTTCGGTTACCCAAAGAGCCCGCGAAGAAGGCCTAGTGGGCGAGGAAAAATACACACAACAGAGATTTATCACATGTATTGGACATTAAAACAGGAGGAGGGGGACAGGAAAAAGAAAAGCGAAGGGGGGGGGGAGGGCGGAGAAGGCGGTTGATGGTGTAAAACCCAGTGGCTTTGGAAGGAATCATGAGTACTCTGCGGATTCAAACCTAACTTGCCCACATGGCGCGGGCTGTTTCTCTTCCTTCTCGTTTACAAGGCCGAGGCTGCGCTTCCTTTCTTTTGGAAAACTTAGTAACTATAAAGTAAGCCCCGCATCTGCTCTCGGCAGGTATTTCACCGACTTCGCCGACGAACTAGAATCGTTAGCAGAAGATGGACGCCGCCTGCAGCTGCCTGGAAGCGGCGCGATTTGAACGCTGCCTGGAAGCGGCGCGATTTGAACGCTGCCTGAGGCTGGAAGGGGGACTGGCGGGCGTCGGGACCCCCGCGCTCCGCCCGGGGCCACACCCTGCCCAGGTCCGCCCCGCGCCGGGGCTGACACCCGGGAGCGGCGCGTGCTACCCGAGGAAACGCCACCACGTGCGTTTTCCTTCCCAGCTTGGAACATTTCTCCCACCTCTTCTATTTACCGCCTCAGCAATGCTAATACCTACCCCCAGCATTCTTCAGCCTCCCCCCACCCCTGTGCCTGCTGCTGACGTCTATCAAGGGCGAAATGATGGAAACTATATTCATGGGCATGATTTCCATTAAATATCAATTAACCTGGGAGCCTCAGCCAGGCGTGCAGTGTGTCAAGGGTAAACGTACATCTCATTTCCACAAGGCCCGCTCGGCTGGAAAAGAAGGGCTTTGATTCGCTTTGATAACGCTGGGATTTGGGGCCACGCTGATGGCCTTTCATCAAACCAGTTAGAAGGCCCAAGCTCAAAAGCACGGTTCGTCTACACTCCATGTTCCCTCACCCGGACCCGCGTGTTCAGGGGTGCAAAAGCCACGGCTGACCTCTGCAGGGCTTCCCCGAGGACCCGGGGAGAGGCTCATTTGCTCTGCAGCCTCCAGGAAATGGCCTCCCTGCCTCCCCCACGTCTAAGGTTCTTCCGCGCCCCTCCCCACCAGCCGCAACCCGCATTCCCACGGCCTCGGGCGCATGGCGAGCCCTTGGCAGTGCGCCTTTATGGGACCCCTTTAAGGCCGGCGGAGGCATCTCGCAGCCGGCGTGAAGCGTCCCGTCCGGCGGAGCGGGTAACTCCACAGGGGATCCCTCCGCGCGTTATCTCGCCTCTTCTTGCTGCCTCTCCGCGCACTGGCGGGGTGCGAAAATGCCTCGCCAGGGCGCACCGGGGCAGCAGCCTCGGCGGCGGCGGCGGCGACGGCAGCGGGAACGGTGGGAGGGGAACGCGGGGGGGGCGAGGTGAGAGGTGGCGACGGGTAGAGGGTGTTTTTTTCTTTTCCCTCCAGAACGGGGTTTGTAAACCGAAGCCAAAGCTTGTCCCCG
>NW_004443973.1:8239296-8263035 GCF_000243295.1 Trichechus manatus latirostris | reverse complement strand
CCACTCCGGCGGGGGCAGTCCAGCCGCAGCCTACCAGGCCGCCCGCCCCCCTCCTCCGCATCCTCCGCCACCTCCGCCGCCTCCCCCCTGCGGCGGGATTGCCTGTCACCGGGAGCCCGCGAAGTTTTACGGATACGATAACTTACAGAGACAGCCGATTTTTACGACCCAGCAAGAGGCCGAGCTGGTACAATATCCTGACTGTAAATCGTCCAGTGGTAATATTGGCGAGGACCCAGACCACTTAAATCAGAGCTCGTCTCCTTCTCAAATGTTTCCCTGGATGAGACCACAAGGTTGGGATGCTTTTTTAAAAAAAAAAAAAAAAAAAATCGGGGAGAGGGGGAGAAATCTGCTTTCATCTCACGTTCTAGCTTTTAAACTCCCTTTTCCTCTCGCTCTTCCCCTCCTTTTCCTTCTTGGGTAGCCTCAGATTATGCATTACTTATTCATAAAGTAATACAGCTTTTTTTAAAAAGTAGAAACCATGTAAAGATGATGAGGACAGAATAAATGTGAGGACTTCTCTGCCCCTTCTGCGTGCACACTCTATATATATCAGACCTAAAGAGAACTGTGAATGTTTCACCCCTTAGACCCGTTCCAGAAATCTTCAGCAACCTGCAGAGGCACCATTACATTTTTAAAACGTTTGTTTCCCGTGTTTTGTTTGTTTTATGCAGCAGCTCCTGGTAGAAGAAGAGGAAGACAAACCTACAGTCGTTTCCAAACCCTAGAGCTGGAAAAGGAATTCCTTTTTAACCCTTATCTGACCAGGAAGAGAAGAATCGAGGTTTCCCACGCCCTAGCCCTCACTGAACGACAGGTGAAAATCTGGTTCCAGAACAGGAGAATGAAGTGGAAAAAGGAGAACAACAAGGACAAATTCCCAGTTTCCCGACAGGAGGCAAAGGATGGGGAAACCAAAAAGGAAGCTCAAGAACTGGAGGAAGACAGAGCTGAGGGCCCGACAAATTAACTTCCACCTTTACGTTTCTACCAGAGGATTAAAACTAGTGTTCAACACATACTCGTGGACACCACCTTTCTTCTTTGTTGGAAAGGACCTTACCTGTGTTTCAAGCTACCTTCATGTCACTGCTCTTCAGGTTTCTGTGCTTTGAGAGGGATTTGGCTGTTAAAAAAAGTTTCTAGTACCGCATGAAAGCAGCCCTTGAACTGTCGTATGCAAGGGTAATTTGATACTGACCTTGTAGCTATATTTTTATAATGGTAGTTTTAATGTCTGAGCTGGTGATTTGCCTCAACAACGTAAACTTCCTAATGATTAGCACTAAATGAATATAAGATCCTGTATTAATCAAACAAGTGCAATTGAACGTTTTAAATATTTTCCTTGTGGTGAGTAAATTAAAAGAAGTTCTATTAATTTTTCTAAAAAATTATGCCTGCAGAATATTTACTTTATATTATTTGATTAAAATATATTACTGTTTGTTTTTCTTTTTGCTTTTATGATTAATGACTTGGTTGCCTTTTGTTTAAAAGATTTATTTGAATATTTTGTAAATGTAATATCTCTGGGGAAAAGTCTGGGCCAAATATTCGGGAAAAGCACAGGTTAACTGAGGACTGTAATGGGTAGTCCTGGCTCTATAGCTTCCTTAAACTTCAGGAAACTGTGTTGGGCCAGTGACAAAAGTTTCAGGACAATGTCAGAGTTGACATTTAATCATTATAGTCCATACAAATTATGGCAATTAAATAATCTAGAGTGAATGAATACTTGAAAAGTCAATTGTAACATCTTCCCTCATTAACTGTTCACCCTGGCAAGTCGCCTTGTGGAACGCGTCTTGTTTCTCAATTTGTCTTCTACTACTATCGTTTTGAAGGGCGCTTGTAATCGTCTGAAATCTCTAGGTCTTTATGCCGGGGCCGCTGTGATTCTGTGTTTTTGAGTAGTGCCGTATTTATTTGTATTCCCTGCGCTCTGTTCGTACGCCCATTTTGAGCCAACTTGCTGTGTATAGCTCAGATGTCGGTTGGTACGTCCTCTGCTGTACTCCAGAAAAGCGATGGTTTCACCCGTTTGAAACAAGTCCTGAGAGCAAACGCAGAAAAATTCGAGTGTAAACAACCGCTCCAGAACATATCTAGCTCGTTAATAAAGAAATGAATCTCTTTCTAGAGCGAGTGTCTTTGAGTACCGCAAAAACCCCTTTTTCCAAATTATGAACAATCGCTTGGGCTCACACGAAGGCAAAGTCTCACTCAAGATTTCTATTTAATAAAGGGGTGGGGGTTACACGCATCCCACGTCTTTTCTTTGTTTTAAATGCCACCAGGGTGGGGGGAGTCTCATTCCAGAGAAGGTTTGGCTATCGTTACTTCTTGCTGTAAATAACTCTGCTACGATAGCTTTGAACTTCACAAAGGACTGGAATTGTAGGCCCAGTGGGGAACGACCCTGAGTCCAGGTTACGCCAGAGCTTACTCCGCCGAGCCCGCGTTGATGCTGGGGTTTGGGACGTTATTAACAAGATATCCATTTTCCACTCAAGGCTGCTCCTGCAGCTGCCATTTTAAGGGGGAAGGGGAGGGGACGACAGGAGGGAAAAAAGGGGAGAAATTCAAGTTAACAGTTCTCCCCGCAAAAGAGAAACACCTTTATTAAGCAGACTTTTAAGAGCTCACTGCTTTTTATAAATGTGTTTATTTGTAGAGGCACGTCTTGATTTCCAGAGTGGCTGTTATTGACAGGTAAGAAAATAGAATCCTTTAGCTTTCAGCCTGGGTCGCCCCCTACAGTGCTGGCGGGCCCTTCGCCTGTGGCTTCACTGACTGGGAGATGTTGGCATTGGCTGGTCCAAAGGCGAAGCACCACTTTGCTTTCCATCCGGAGAAGAGTCTGTGGCTATGCCTTTTGACCACCTGAGCTGGGAAAGGCAATTTTAAGTCAGGCGGCCTGAGGGTTAAAAAACCGTTGCACAAGAGGAAACAGCTGCAAACTCGCATGCTGGATTTGGGAAAGTTTTGCCTTGTGCACTCCCTGAAATTCGGTGCTGACAGGTTCAGAGCTTCGATGTTAAGGCCAGAGAGCCTGGCTGGGGAACAGTCGCCAACAGCAAACTGTCCACAGGCTAGTGCTGGCCAAGCCCTAGCTGCCCTCGATTTAGTGGACTCCTCTTTCTATTAGCAAAACTATGGCTGTCTCCCCCTCAAGGATGTTCCCCAAATGTCACTTTTAGAGGCGCTGAGTTTGGGGAGACTCTTCTAGGTTAGCTATCTGGTAGATGGCTCGGTGAAAAAAGAAAGGAAGAGGAGGTTAAAATGTCCTTATTTCCTCAGTATTCACTGCTGCTCTGCAGGTGTTGTACCCTCTGGCCCCACTGGCACCTAGCCCACTAGTAAAATCCCAGTTCATGTAGAGAAAATGATTCTATTGCAATAATGGTGTGTGCAGGAGTATGAATTTATACATATGCATAGATTACACACATTCACAAAGTGTCGGTAATAAATATAGGTATGTACATGTGTTCCCTTTTGTAGCTGGGAAAGAGCCTAGATCTGTCTCCAAATAAAGAGAACACACATTCACCATCTTCTTTCTTACAATGGCTAGACACCCCACCCCCATTATGGTGTTTCATGCAGACAGACCTGCAGTGACAGGCGCACAAGACACCCTTCTCATTGGCGCAAATCTGTAAACTTCGAACATTGCGGCAACAAGCGAGCAAACGTTTCTGCTGCAGAAATTTGCATAAACCTTCAGAGAGCCCTTTGCAAACCCAGGTGACACTTTTCTGCCCTAGACTGCTGCAGTCGCTTACAAAAGTCCGTAAACCATTTAGAGAAAAACAGGCCCCTCCAATGTTAGCATTGAATGAAAGAACCAAGCCTTCCGAATGATTTAGGCTCTCTGTTTGCAAGAGCCAGAAACACACAAAGGAGGGTGTGGATCTCAACGGTTCCTAGAGAAAAATCAGTTCAGGAACTGCCATTTTGTGAGGTCCCACAAAGCCCAGGGCAACGATTGCTTACTTCTACATGGGGAAGGAAGGGGTAAGTGCAAATATGGCTGCACTTTCTGGGTAAAGAGTCCCTCCCTAGCCCTTCTTCCCCAAGCTGAAAAGGAGGGTCATAAAGCTCCGCTTTTATTTGTGTGGATGGAGGAGAGGATAACCAGGGAAACTGACAATTGAGATTGTTTCTCAGGAAATTTTAGAATCGAACAATCTCTTTGCTCAGTTCCACATGTACAGATCAGTGTAAAGTGTCCTGTGCTTGGGGAGGGCCCAACAACTTGCCCCACTTGCTTGTGTAATTAAAATTAGTGTTTGTTTGTTTTGTCAATGAAGAAGGTGTTGTTATTTAACATCTGAATGTGTGTCCTCTGTTTCCCCTGTATTTGGCAAATCCTTGAGCATTTGCGGGTAGGCAAGGGAAGAGGGAGAACATTTTAACGGATCCTGGCTGCTGCTGCGGGTGCCCCCAGCCAAGTTAGGTCCCACTGGCTTCTTCTAGAAAGGATATGACTTTTGCTAACGGATGAGAACAGAAGTCCTTTAATCAAAAACATTCTAGGTCACCGGAATTTTTTTGAGGGATACAAATGGCTTGCTCTGGAGGTTGCCCTGCAGCTTCCTGCTTAAGTCCAGGTCTTCTTAGGTACTTACTGGGTGTGAGGATGTTAATAGCAGGGAATTTACACACAAACATTCACCACAAAGATTTATAAACATACTACTAGACGTCCTAAGACAGTGTCCTTGAAAGGATTGGGGGCGGGGGCGGCGGGGAGAGGAGGGGAGGAGTTACCTCTTTTAGGCGGGTTCAGAAGCCTGGATGGTCATGTCCGTGCATTAATGATGAAGGGAATACAGGAGGCCAGCCAAGGGCATTCACTTTCAGGGGTTCACCCGGAGCAGCTCCTATCAGAAATGCAATGGCAATGTGACTCCTGCCTTGGAGGAAAAAGAATTCTTTTTTTCTAGGCGGATTTTGGGGAGTGGCAAATGGATCCCCTCTTCAGTATTGTATTGAGCTGGCTTTTCAGTAGACAACATTTTGCGGGCAAGGAGAGGGGGACTAGAATTAAATTCCATCAAGGTGAGAATTGTCCTTAGAAGGGACTTAAAGTGAAGGAATTCAAAGAGAATCCAGAAAGATTGCTTCTCCTCTAACCCAGCCTGTCCAGGAGGATATTTCTGAGGAGATAAAGGCCAGACAGTGGGCCCTCGGACTGGTATTCTGGAGAAGTTGACAAGTCCCGAAAATCATTTCCGGGCTTTGAGCTAGTTGATGACTCTCCTACAGCAGAAACCCCAGGAAATGGGAGGTTCCCAATTTATGTTGGGGCGGGGTTGGGGGAGCAAGCTTTCTAGGCCTGCAGAGCCCAGGTTTTCTGCGCAGGATCACTGGGGCTGGCTTGCCCCCAGCGGAGCGAGGCAAAAACCGAAAGTGCTGAGCCGCCCTTCCCCAGCGGGCCTTTTTGTGAGGGGAGGGGAGGAGAAGCCGAGTGACCCGCGTAAGGCGGGGTGCGGGAGGGCTGCCGGGATCGCCTCCTTGAGCGCCTTGTCCGTACACCGCGCTCATTCTTCCACCGACACAGAGCCCAACTGTGTACAGGTTTTGAGCTAAACCAAAAGAAAAAAATAATTCCTAGAAAAGGTGCGAGAGAGGGGCAGGAACGAGACAAGCAAGAGAAAAGAGAAAGGAGGAGAGGGGGAGAGAGGGAGGAGGAAGAGAGAGAGGGAGCGTGAGAGAGAGAAAGAGAGGGAAAAAACATGGCGCTTGTGAGCTGATGTGCAAAATCCGCAAGGAATTGCAGTAAATTCCTTTTTGTTTGAAGAAAATTTACAACTTGGTAATAGACCTTTTTATGACCTATTTGCGGTCGTCATTGGCTGCGGCTGGTCATGTGCAGGCGCCACTCTCCTTCACGGCCTTTTTCCTGATTTCCCAGGCGAATTTACCCCCGCATTCTGCTTTCCCAGAGCCTCACCCCCTCTTTTCCTAACCTTTGTCTCTGCAGAGGTGGGCTCCAGTCGCTGGCTGCGGGACTGTGGGGTTCGCGGCGGCCTCGGCTCCAGCTCGGCGCCTGGCCTGGCCGCGCCGCTGCCGCCTCGGAGCCGGTGGGAAGCCCGGCGGAGGGCCCCCCGCCGGAGCCGACGCCGCCTGCCCGGAGCAGCCGGCCTGCTCTGGGCGCCCGCAGCCGCGCGGTCCGACGCGGCTCGGTCTCAGACATGCGCGGGTCCTTGCCGCCGAGATTGCGCGCAGCCGGGCAGCGCCTAATGGATTACAGCAGCCGCCCCGGCCGACCGCCGCTTCTGGCTCGGCAGCCTCCGGGTAAGAGTCGCCCTCATCCCCGCGCCCCGCCACCGAGGAGCCCTGGGCGCCCAGCACCAAGGGCAGCTCGGTGAGCCCGACCCACCATCCTACAGTTACCCGGGAGCTGGGGGTCGCTGCCAGCGCCCTCTGCCCCCTAATTTCTCCATTCCCTAACGGGCGTCCCCTGGGACCCGGGGCGGGGTCCGGCTGGGCTGAGAAGTGGAAGGGGGAAACTTCATTTCCTCTGAGGTGGGTAGCGGCAGACAAGGTTCCACGCCTGGATCGAGTCCCTCAACCCCCACCCTTAGAAGAGTGTGTAGACGGCTCCTCGATGTCTCAGCTTTGCTGAGGGTCACTAGAGGCACCCTGAATTATAGAGCAATGGTTTTCTGGTTTGTCTGCGGTCAGAGGTGCCTGAGAGGTTGACAGGTGTTTGCTGAGGATTGGGACTTGGGTGGGGGTGGGGTAGATTCTGTGTACCAAGGATGTGGTTGGTTTTTGAGTCTAGGCTTTGATGAGTGATACTGGCTGCCTTCTAGGATTGAGTTTATTGGGCCTTGTGTATGAGATGGAATTTTAAATATGTTTAACTATTTCTTTAGTTCTTAGAGAATTTTTGTAATAATTCAAGAAAGGTTCCTCCTGCATTTAACATTATGTCAGGTGAACTTGGATTATTTTGTGTCACAAAATGAATGCATGTTTTCGTGGAGGTTAATAATATCAGAAAATTCGGCGCAAGTCTTGGGAAAAAAATCAGGTTCAGAAATGCCAAGCAGCCCCAAGTTCAAACATTGCATGTGTTTATTTGCCAGAGTAGAAAAATAGTAGATACTTTGCTCTCTAAATGTATCCGTTTTTTTGCCTAAATATTATATAGCAACATTTTCCCTCTACTTAGAATGACTGAACCGAAAGATTATGCGTCAAGAAAACCCTTCGCAGAAAAAAGAATGCTGTTTTTCTCCTACCGGTTTTCAATGACACTGGAGGATGCAATTCGCAAATCCTATTGCCTATTCCCTGGTAAACACGTTGTGAAATATTAAAAGCTTTGGACAATTTGCCGCATTGCGCAGGGGGCTGACCTGTGCATGGCGGGATATCAGCCCCAAAGCACCCAGCGGTAAATCTTAATGTCTCCAACCTTATTGTTTCCCGAAATATTCCAGTGTAACGGTTTTGGCTGTAAAAGTGTTTCTGAACAATAACCGACTTCTTCGTAAAAAAGTACTTTTGATAATTAACGATGGAATCGTGCTCGTTTCAAAATGGAGGGCCAGTTCTAGCCAGTTGACCTCTGCGGAATTGTCTTGGATGACTAACTCTGATCACTCACAAATAACAAACTGAGTGATCTTTTTTATTTGAAGTGTCTATATTTTGTAACTGTTTCTCTACTGTGGTACAACGGCGTTGGGATCATTCTTTGATATTGGTAAAAAGATTTCTCGTGAAAACCAGGCCCTTGGTCGGGGCTACTAGGCCCTCCTCCGGTAGCTCCGGAACGAGAGGAGCCCCCAGGTTGGCTGAGACAGAGTAGAGGGCGGCGGTGGTGGGGAGTTGTGGTCCTGATGGCCAGACTTGTGTTCAGGGCTTGAGTCGCTTTTCCCAGGGTTTGGTGGCCAAGCGTGGTCGAGTGGCTGAGAACCTGGGCGGGCTTCGAGTCCGGGTACGCAGTGGAGGGTGATGTCATGGGTAGATATGCAGGACTGAGGGGTTCTTTGTAAGTCCAGTGGTAGCATAATGAAATGGTCGATTGCATCCAAGGGATTAAATAATCCGCAAATCACATTTGAACTCAGGCCGCTTAATCTGAGGAGATTAGTTAATGCATTTGCCACTGCCAGAAATGGCCCCACTGTCTCTTGTTAACAGAAATTGAAACGAAATATAAAACACTTGGACCCTAAAAGCACACATGTCCCGGAGTGTAACTCCTAGCGCCCGTGGCCCGAACCTCCCTCTGTTTATAGATCAGAGAGCTGATGGTGTGTCCTGGCCTCAGCTTCCGCGGGTCAGGCTGTGGGCTGGGCTTGCGAGGACCAGGAAAAAGAGCAAAGGTCGCTAATATAAATGTGGTCGAGCACCAAGGCTGAAAACCAAGCGTATTTTTCCGTCAGATGCTCCTTTCAATAAATATATTTCGCCAGTTCTGTTTTCTGAGACCGAGAAGCAGGGGAAATCGGAACAAAGACAGTATTTCACCCTGGGCTGGCAGGCAGCTGTTAGAGGTATTTACGGCCTTGCCGCAGTGCGGCGGCCGGGCGGCGGGGCAGGGCATATAGGGGCACCGGAAGCCGGGGAGAAGCAACTAAGAACTCGAGATTTTAATTTAAATCCAATCTAGGGCCACTTTTCCGGAAATGCTATGAATCTATACCCTCTTTCCAGGGACTAGTCCCTTCGACTTGATAGTTTGGCAGAATGAGGGAGAAGTTGTGCTCTCTGAATATAGGGTGCTTTTCCCGCCTTGATTAAGACTCAGAGAAAGCCATGCACTAGATGTGAAATTGCTGATCCAAATGACAGTATCAAGCGTGTTCACTGGCAACATGGCGATTTTGTTTGTTCCGAGGAACAAAGCTTGCAAATCGGAAAGGACGGTCGAGGTTTTAATACAGGTTTTACTAGAAAAGAAATGTATGTTTCCCGTGTAGCTGAGATGGGGCGTCCAGGCTCCTCTACAGCCAGAGGAAGAGCAGTGCGGGGTGCCACACACGGCGCAGTGCTGCACTACGCCGAGCGCACAGCTCAGCAACCCCCAGCCCTGTCACGCGCGTTGGCCCAGCGTCTGGCGCATGTGCAGTGAAACAGCCCAGCCTGGGCCCCAACCAGCAAAGCACGGATGGGGGAAGGGGGCGAGTGGGCTCAGAGCAGGAAGATTTAACTCGATCTCCCCACGCCTGCACCCTCCACCCAGGATTCGCTACTCGTCTTTCCTTTATTCCAGCCTCGCATCTAAATATATCCAAACATCTCAGCCCTTGACTATGCTATTTTCAATCATCTTGACTCATCACACGCCCGCGCACGCACGCACACACACACACACACACACACTTTAAAGCTGCACGTTAGAAACCGGCAGCAAATACGAGCTAGGGGCCACAGGAAACCGAATCTGCTTTCCAGGTGTGCGTATACACCACATATATATACATATATATGCGGTGTATAGATTTTCTTCACCCTGGTGCTTTTGCTTTGGGAAAAGACCTTTCCTCCTGGCGCCGGTTCAAACCGCCAAACTTCAGGCTAATCCTTCAGGCCAACCATTCCGGGATCTTGTTACGCCAGCGCTGCACATCCGAGGGCTCCGTGGGGGCGGTGGCTCAGCGGAGAGCAGCATATACACACGTAAATAAATACACGGACAGACTGGAGGTATTTTCCCGGCTGGACGTTCTTCATTGCCCGGGGGATGCGCGCTTCAGGACGCGAGCCTGTCGACAGTGCTAGGGCTGGGGGAGGTGTGAGAGGCAGCCTCAGGGCACTGTTGACTCACTGGGGCGCCCCAGAGGACATTCTTGGACGAGCTTATAGTCTCTGGTGCGGGAAGACCCCCGCCTGCCGGAGAAAGCCTGGGGCCTCGGGTTTTCGCGGCTGGCTTGGTCCCCCTGCTTTGCTGTCTGGCGTCTTGTCCAGAAGGAGGCGCTGTAGGACAAGCGTCTCGCTGGCCGCTGTGGCGCGGGAGGTGCCCTGGACTACAGTGAGCGGGGGAGGGGAGGACACGTGACACCGCCCCGCCCTCGCCCCGCCCTCCACCTCCGCGCGCCAAGTGCGTTGTGCTGCTAGCTGGGGTCCCGGGGGCGCTGCGCTCTCCCCTCCCGGGCCGCCTCCCGGGACTGGCGGCCAGGGCAGCCCCGAGGCTCCGGAGCTTGAAGGCTGATTCCGGTTCGGCGGGTTACCTCGCTTCTTCCGCCCGCCCCGAGGGGGCGCGATTTCCTCGCGCTGCGCTCCTGGAAGCAGGAAATTCAGGTTCCCGCGGTGGGGCCAGCCGCGCCCAACTCGAGGGGTCTCAACCAGTCCCCTCCTTCTGAGCCGCTGTTCCTGCCACTTTCCCTCCTCCCACGCCTGGTACTCGGAATGGACAGCCTTGGAAAGCACAGCGTTCCGCGCCTCCTAAGGCCGGAACAGAGCTTGGGTCCCCAGGTTCCCTTGGAGGCCTCTTGAGGCTCTGACAGCAGGGGCGAATCCCATTGGCTCTGCGAATTGAGAACTCCGCCGATGTTGTCTCTACTCTTCTCTAACCCAAACACACCCCCGTCTCTTACCACTTCCCCGCATTTCAGGCCTTCAGTGGGTTCCACGGGGTATTGCTCGCACTAGCAGGGTCACCCAACTTTAATGACTGGCTCTGACCCAACCCCCTGATACCCCGTTGTCTCCTGGTGACCCAATATTTTGCTCCCATCTTCTCCCTACACTGGGGCGCTGATTCTCAGTGAAGGTCTGCATCAAAGTCTCTTGTTTTAAGTGCTGTAGTGCAGGTTTCTAGGTCCTATCCCAAAGCTAGTAAATCGGAATGTCTAAGTATGCTATCCTGGAACCTACATTTTGTAAACACGCTCCCTCAGAGCAATTAGGATGCACACTTAATGTTTGAGAACCACTGGTCAAGGGTCTCTCTCGCTTTTATGGTTTCAAAGTCTTCAGAGGACAAGTTCATTCTCAGACTCTACAACTCGGGCATCCCCCACAGCTCCTCGGGCTCGGTCCCTGACTGGGTTTTCTAAGATCATAGGCTGAATAATTGTTCTTCTTTTAGGAAAAAGGACATGGGTCCATTTCTTTTGGCTTGGAGATTTCAAAGAGGAGAGAGGTAATTGTTCAGACTGCCTGGGTTCACATCCTGACTCCACAACTTATCTGCTGAGTGACCTTAGGCAAGTAAAGCAAATTCTCTGGGCCTGTGTCCTCATTTGAAAAGTAGGGATAGCAATAGTGTGTAGCTCATGGTTTGTGATGAGGACTTCTACTTACACAGCACTACTATTCTAACTGTTTTACATATATCAAGTCACTTGTTAAGTACTTAAAACTTTGGCACATAGCAAGCATTTGATACATGTTCCTAATTACTGTTATTATTCTTTTTCTGCTCAGCAATCAGGCCTAGACAAAAGAGACCTGTTTCATTCACCCAGTTCTCAAATTCTACAGAGAAGAAAACAGAGGCCTAGACTTGGTCACATAGGAAGTGGCAGACCCTGGAGAACATAGTTCTGGGACTCTTCCTATTGCTATGGTGGGTCTTCTAGGTCTTTCCCCTTTGGGTCTCAATGTCTGGTGCCTGTCTATATGTGGACTTCAGGGCCATACCTGAGAAGAAGGTACTCCTAGCTCCTCAATGGATGAATGTCAGGTAGAGGAGGCCTCGTATAGCCATAGGTACATCTGCGACTTCCACAGAGAGCTTCAGACCCTTCCAGAGAGCAGGCCCCACTGTTTACCGCCTGGAGTCACCTTTCTCACCCCCACCTCACCCCCATTTTCCTGTGGGGTCACACCTACTTGGTCTTCTAGAGCCCCAGGGCAAGGACCCTCTTTTCAGTCTCTTGAAATCTGGCACAAGGTGGGAAAGTAAAGGACCAGTGGGCAACAGCAGAGCAGATCAGGGAGTGCCCCCCCCCCAGTCTGCTTGTGGTCCACGATCTGGGCTCCAGGGCCGTGGATGAGCCCTAGCCCCCACCTTGGACCACAGCAATGTCTTGGAGAGTTCTTATTCCCCCAAATCTCCATCAGTTCCTTTCTATTCTTTAAGATAGGTTCATTTAAAAAAAGAGTTATGTAAATACTGCTTCAGGCTATGATACACACATGCTCACACCCCGTGCAACCAAGTTCCACCCAGCCCCTGGCTTTCTTGACTTTTGACTTTAGTCTTTTCCCAAGAAGGCCTCCACAGCCCTTGGCCAAGGTGCTTCTCTTGACTTGACCAGGAGTCCACTTGAGTCAGATTTTCTGTCTTCTGCTACCTACCATGTCAGCTGAGTTCTGCCCATGGCCTAGGGTGATGCTGCCAATCACCCCCTCAACCCCTACACCATCTAATCTCAGTTTTCCCAGGACTTGGATGGTGACCCTAGCTTCTGCTCTTCTTGGGATCACTGGAGACTTTTCCAGCCCCTGGCTCCACCATTGGAGATCCTGCCCTGGGACCCATTCTTTTGGTTCCCATCTTTTACTATAGGTACTTTCCTTTGGGGTCACCTCTTCCTCCCAGAGGATCCCAAGCTAAAGCTCCAGTGAGTGGGCTCCATTGTGGAGGCAAGGATCAGAGAGAAGTATTCCTCTTTCAGTGACAGAGTATAATGCCAGGGATAAGTAGTCAAGTATCTCTTCCTTGGGACTCTCTGTTAAGCCCTTTTCCTGGCTCCACCCCCAGCTTGTGCCCTTTAGTACCAGCCCTGGGCAGTCTCCTTTCTCCATCTGTCCCTGGCCTAGGGCATTCATCCAAGGCCTCATCCCCACCTATCCCTTCTGGTTGTGCAAGCACTTTGTTTAAGAGGAGAGCTCAACATCACCTCCTGGCAAGAGGGCTCTTAAGAGCCAAGATCAGAACATTCTTTCCTGAGGCCGCTCAGAGGGTCCTGAGGGTAGGCAGAGGGCTGGCCTCCAATGCAGCATCCGCTGGATTGCAGCTGCTGCCTCCTGGGGCCCCTTCACTCTCCTTCTTCCTGAGAGCTTCTCTGGCTTCTGGATTGGAGAAGCCCTTCAAGGGGTCCCACCTCCAGGGAGCTCATTGGACAGGAATTCCTAGGACTGATTCTTTCCAGCCAGATGGGGAGGGACAGTGCTCAGAGTCCCACTTTAACCAGAAACTAATTCCTTACAGGTTTTTAAGAAGTCTTTAACTTCTCCTCTCCCACCTCCTCTTCTGTCACCAACACTACCATTGAGAGTCTTTGGGTTAGTGTTTGAAAAACTCCCAACAAGGTGGTACATGCTAGCTCTATGCTTCCCTCACCCCACCCCACCCATGCTCTCAGCTTTTTTACTAGACTGAGTTTTCTCTTCCCCATCCCCACTCTCTCTTTCATCTGCAGAAACCCAGAATATGTTGGGCAGGGGAGGGAGGCAAGGGAAGACTGTAGGAACGTGGACATCTACTCTCTCCTTAATTGCTTTGTGTGGCTGTCCTAAGATTAGAAAATAATTGAAGATGGCTACCTCAGTGTATTCCTTTCTTTCCATCTTTTCCCTAGTGATAGCTAGTTACTTTCTTGTTATTGTCTGAATATACAGAGTAGGCTGTGTATTTTATCTTCTTATGAAAGCCACAGTGAAGGCTGCAAACAAGTCCCAATCACCATCCTTCCATCGTCATTCATTCAGAAAATATCTACTGAGCCCCCACTAGGTGCCAGGCACTGTTCCAAACACCACTGCCACACCCTCAGCCTTGTCTTCTCCTCACCCCACCCCCATAAAAGCTCATCGTAATTGCCCAGAAAATCACATATCCTTTGATTAATTCTTCTTGGTTAACTTGAAAAATAAAGCTTTTCTCACCCCCTCAAACTTTGATGATTATTATTTTTTTTACAATGTATTAACAGGGATTAATTTTGAAGCTGCTGACCTAGTACTAACAGAATCAGAAGGCAATTTTTAAATAGTTGATTTTTACCTATTTCTTTAAAAAAAAATAGATGCTACCAACTGGGAAAGAAAAAAATCCGAAGTGACTAATGGAATAAAAAAGGAGAAATGGATGCCCAGCAATGCAGGCTAACAGCCCCCTTGCCTTGTAGCTAATGAAAGTCAAATCAGGAAATGAGCTTAGAAGTGCATGGAGAATGGGTGGAAATTAGGATGCAAAGAGATCTTTGAACAGAGAGATCCCTTTCATGGGCTTGATGGGACTTGCTGATGGAAATTGTTCCAAATGAATTTGATACAGAAATCATATATGTGTGTGCTCTACAAATCTATATAGAACATCCATTATTTAAATTGAAATAGAATCACAAATGTTTTCACACTGTTTGGTGGCAACTCTGGATGGCTATTAAAAAGTACCGGGGGTCAATTCTCTTTTTCTTTACACTTCTTCATGGGAGCTGGGGGCATCTTTCCCACCCCTGCCTGCCCCAAGCAGAGAAGCGCTCGGGCCCAAGCCCCTTTTCTTGGCTTTCTCAGCAGGACAGCGTGCTCCCGGAGCTCTCGCCTCCTTTCTTAGGCTCTCCCTTTGGTAGGAATGGAAGTGCTGGGGAAGTCCTCTTAAGGATCCCACCCAGGTTTGAGCTCCTGGGGACCCACGAGCCTCAAGCCCTGTGGTTGGGGACACTGTGGGAGTGGGGACATCTGACTTCCTGGTCTTGGATTCCTTGAGAGCCTCATTTGCTTCCTCACACTCTGTCCCCTTCACACCAGGGCTGTTTTATTGTTTTATAGCCTTCTTTAGAGCTTCAGTTGCCAAAGATTTCGATGGGCTATTCTCCACTTTCTCACTTTACCAAACCCCAAGTCTTGCTGTTTTAAGCAGTTTGGTCACTTGCAAAGGCTTCCCTTTCAGATCTAAGTAAATCATAGAAACCTCTAAGCATGTGGCTACTTCAGCCTTCTTTCGCTAAACCCATCCACAACAATATGCAGCCAAGTGTTAAATCCAACTGCCACCCCCACCCCCAAGCCCACCCAGCCTCTCCCTAACCACCCTTTCTCTATTGAAGCCTGAACAAAATCTCAAATAACTTCCAACTTCTGATATAAACAAGCAAGAAGTGATCTTTGACTTTCTTCTTTATGTCTTTACCACATCTAGAGCTAGAAAATGATGGAAATAAAGCAGGTGTTGGTACTCACAGCAAATGCAGCCACAGAATCATAAGACATGCCCACCAACCAGCCTTTTCCAAATAGCACTATCCCCCAACTTAAACAGCCTTCTCTGAAAACATGCTATTTGAAAAGCCCTGGGTATTGATATGAATATGACCTCACTTGCATCCTGAATATTTGGAACTATTTAAATCTGAGGGAACAGTTGCAGTGAACCTTTATTTAGTGAATAAAAGTTTAAAGCCGAAGGTTATTTATGGTTCTGCAGAGATGGGACCTGAGTGGCTATTTACAAGCACGTGATTCCAATAAACTTTGTTTTATGGCTTGAGAGTTGACAAGCCAAAATATAATTCCCACCATAAATTAGGTTAAGAGCATACAAGTGCAGATGCCTCGTTCCTGGAGCAGCGATAGGAAAGTGAGAGGCTCCAGCTAGCGTCGGGCTCAGAAGGAGACAGTTCTACTCCCAGCTCCCCTGCCCACTGAGAGAAAACAGTAAGTCACTTATTGCTTTCTCCAGAACAGCTCCAGAAGTGGGGGACTTCTCTGCCTGGGGTGAGAAGTCGAAACAAGTTAATTCTAATTTTAGCATACACCTAAATTAGAAAATAGAAGGGGAATCCAGGTTTTCTCCCCTCCATTCTGAATATGGAAAGTTAGGAATTGAGGGCACCCACCTCACCTCACCTGCCTACTGTCTCTCTCCTCCCCATAATAGAGTCTCTGCTTCAGAAATAGCATAAAAACAGTGATAGTCTGGGTGGAGAGAGACAGAAAGGATGAGGGTGGAGGTGGCTTTGCCCCTGAGATTTCTCAGAGAAGATTGCCATCCAGTAATCAAACTGGAGAAGACTGAAAACTTAAAGCTGGGGCGCCAGCTTCCGTGAGGACCGCTACTTTGTGAGATTGTCTCCTGGGTTCTCCAGCAGCAATACTGAGAAATTGATGTCATACCCACAGAGCTGGCTAACAATCTAAAGCATTGTCATTTACCTTTAAAACCATTGATTTTCCTCCTTCTTGGTTATCATTTGGGTCCTCATTTCCCTTGGAAATTGCTCTTTGTTTTCAATTGGAGCAGAAGTGGGAAGGCAAGTCCCAGTCATACCGGGTCCTTTTTGGGGGAGAGGCGAGGTTTGGGGCGCTGGTTAGGACTGGGAATTTGAAACCAATCTGAAACTGGAAAGGGGGGCTGAATTGCTCCCAGCTCGAGAAGGACAGAGTGCAGGGGCGAGGGACAGATAGAGCTGCTTCCCCTTCCCCGGTAGGACTTGCGTCCACTCGGCCGACTTCGCAGGAGGAAACACACACAAAGGCCCATTTTCGCCTCGCTTCTCGTTTTTCCACTGGGAAAGCCCTGTTACAGGCAGCCTGAGTCGGGCCAAGCAAACAGTAAGGTTTTGCCCAAGTGTGCGTGGAGTGAGGGAAGTGTTGGAAGCCACACTCTCAGACTCTGTGGGTCTGCCCTTCAGGACTGCGATCTCCGATTGTGACTCTACCGAGAACTTTGCGCAATGCCTGGGGCAGGCAGCCCGAAGCAGGGAGGTCTGGGTATTGAGTGGGGTATCTGGGCCTTGTCATTTTTCGATGTATAATCCATCTCTGCTTTACCATCCTGTGGAATTTAAGTGACCTGGTTTTTATTGCAACAGGTTCGGGACCACGAGAGATCGCCGCTGTAAGTACCTTCCCGTTTCTTCCGAATTGCGAAAAGGCGGTTCTGATAGCTGGGAGGTGGTGGGTGAAGGGCCGCGCCAACGGAGTGGGCGGGTGAACCAAACAGGCCTGGGAATGCGGGGAGAGCTCGCTGTGGGAGGTGGAGGCTCTAAGTTGCGCTCCCGGAAAGCTTTTTATAGGGCCTAGTTCCCGGTCACCTGCCCAAGGGAACGCACTGCGGAATCTTTCCGGGCCTCCTCGGGCCTCCCTGGACCTCTCCGAACCTTCCCGGGCCTTCCCACGCCTTTCTAGCTCGCACAGGTGCAGCTCCGCCGCAGCGCACGCTCCTATTAAGAACTTGCAGCTAATTAGCAGCCCGCCCTATTAACAAGTTGGCGAGCATCGCCTCCTGATCTAACCAACCTAGTAAACATTGAGGCAACGCGAGTCCCCTCCTCAATGCAGCCCAGCCAACTCTACTCGGTCCAGCCCGGCCCAACCTTCTCCTGTTTTTTGTTTTGTTTTTAATCAAAAAGACTTAACCCTCTGTAGCTGTAGGTGTGTTGAATTGTCCCGTTTCCCGGAAGGGCTGCGAATTCTGAGGTTTACGTGAACATCCCTCCCCATCCCGCCCCCGGGGCCCCAGCCCTAGTGGTGTGGGCCCTGGGCTGGGGACTTGGACTGAGCAGGAGGGGATATGGTCCCTCTCATTCACCTCTGCTTCTCTGCAACTGCAGCTCAAGAATTTACGAATGACCGCGCCAGAGCCACTGGAGCTGCGGGGAAACAGGGTTGGGTGGGGTGCACTGCGGGCAGAGACTCCTACGGCCCTAGGCTCGGAAGTTTGGATCTCTCCAAGTTTCATGTACCACGGGAGACAGGTACATCTCTGATGAGGCCTGTGACGTCTTCAGGAGGACCATCTTATTATGATTAATATGATGGTAGGGATTTTTTTTTTAATAGGCGGGGAGAGTTGAGGAAAAAACAGTGGTCCCTCCCTTTCTGCAAAACGGAGGTGATTTTATTTTAATGGGAGATGGAATATACCAGGGCGGCAGGAACAGGGCACCCTCACCTCTCTGGTGAGAAGCCCTGTCTCCAAGGTCGGAGAAGCTGAGGCTTGGCTCTGGGCCAGGTTTCATTGCCCTGCGGGGCTGGGCAGCTAGTTGACCCCCCCCCCCGCCGCGAACTTCGCTCACTCCTAGAAGTGGAGATCCTGCCCTTCTCGTAGTTTCCCTCGGCGTGGTAGACCAGCTCAAGTGAAACGGGCTCTGGGCTCCAGGCTGGAAAACCTGGCATCCCCAGGACCCCTGGTCTTGTCCCCACCCCCACCCCCACTCCCTGGCTCTGGGTTCTTATCTCTGCCGGGGCTCCTTGCTTGCAAACCCACATTCGGAGCCCTGTAGCTGAACGCAGCACAAAAAGCCTGGAGAGATCAAAAGCATTTGTATGGGCAGTTGAGCGGGAGGTGAATATTTAACGCTTTTGTTCATCAATAACTCGTTGGCTTTGACCTGTCTGAACAAGTCGAGCAATAAGGTGAAATGCAGGTCACAGCGTCTAACAAATATGAAAATGTGCACCCTAATCCTGGTCCCTACCCGGCCCAGCAGGCTCCCTTGATTTGACTGGATAAAGCCCAAGCCCTGTGTCCCCAGGAAGGTGGGTGTGTGAAAGTGCTTGGCATTAGGGTCATTGGGGGGACCTGCCTGGGACTGGGAGTGGGGCAGCCTCAGAGCCCTTATTAGAATTGGCACCCAGAATTTCCCTGTGAAATAGCCGAAGTAGCTAAACCAAAGGATTTCCAGGTCAATAAATAAATAAAAGTGTGCCAGTTTTGGCCAGGCTAGGGGGAGCTCTCCTTGCTCCACCTCACCAGGCCCAGTCTGGCTTGAAAGTAATTTTTAAATCATGGCAAAAGAAAAAAAAAATCAAAAATTAAAAAATATAAAAACCTACCTCTGGCTTATGGTAAGGGATCCAAAAGCCCCACTGGAGCCCGAGCATCCCTTTGCCCCTGAAATCCGCCCAGGTCATGAGCACGTCTGTGCCCTTAGTGCCCTGAACCCAGGAGCAAGCGCCGGACAGCGCCGATGCGCTGGGGCGGGTGCAATTCGCGTGAACTTTTGTACTCTTGTGTTCTGCTGTCGGCAAAGTAAAAATAATGAAACTTTGTGATATGTTTGTAAATGATTTCGAATGACCCCTCACCCTGCCCTTCACCATTAGCTCGCCAGCCCCAGCCCAGGGCGGCTCGGTGCCTGCGAGCAGCGCCTGCCGCCAGGTCTGCAGCAGCAGGCGGGATGGAAGAGACCAGCCCGGCGGAGGGCCCAGGAAGGTAAAGGCGGGACTTCTTAAAGAACTAGCTTTGGCAGCCAACCTGGAGTGGGAGAAGAAATGGGCAGAGGATATTTTCCTCTCTTGTCTCTTTTTCTTCTGCCGCCGAGGACAGTTGCTCATTTCTGGAAAATACCACTTGGTAAGGGAGGTTATTTGGATCCCGAAAGGAGGGTAATGATAGATCCTCCATCTCTGGAATGGGTTATTTTTTCTTCTTTTCTTTTCTTTCTTAAGAAGAATGCCCTGGCTGCTCGGTAGTCCCGGCCCTGGTACAAGGATTGGGGAAACTCGTTGCTGCAAATTGTCACCAAGACGGACAGGCTACCTGAACCGCCTCTGAGAGCGCAGATAACTTCGTGGGTCCGGTGGCAGCTCGGAGGAAGAGGCCGGGGCTGGCAGCAGTCCCTTCTGATCTGAGTGGGACCCGGTGGTCGTAACGTTGTCTATATATACCCTGTAGAACCGAATTTGTGTGGTATCCACATAGTCACAGATTCGATTCTAGGGGAATATATGGTCGATGCAAAAACTTCACGTTTCTCTGAAATAGCTAGAGTCCAAAGTAGAGGCAGAGGCCGCCGGGCGCCGGTCAGTCGCCTCTTCCTGTCTTATTACCTTGGACTCCAGGAGGATCAACTAGCCTGGTGACATAGAGCAGCCTGTCCCTCAAGAAGCTCACCTTTCAACAGAGGTTCCTGTGGGTGCTGCAAAGAACCCGAACTAGCTGCGTGAATGCAGGGCCAAAGATCTAGGTATTGGAGGGTTGGAGAGCGAAGTGGGAGGTCATCTAACCGCAACCCCAGGTCTGTCCCCCAAGTGCTTCCCATTGCGGGCTTCCTGCGTTTAGGACCCGGCATGAGAAGGCGTGCCTGGACCTTTGGGGCACATTTGGGTGAGGTGGGACTGCCTTTACCACCTTCCCGCCTTGCGCCTAAGCAATTGCACGGGCCCAGGGCAGCGGGGGTCTCTTGCCATAGCCGTGAGGCCGACTGTCGCTGAGAACGGCTGAGCCTGGGCACCCGCAGAAAGCTTGGCGGTTACTCATTGCCTAATTTGATTCGGGCTGGCTGGATTCTGGTAACTTTTGGGTGACCCTGACGAGGACAAAGCCGGGACGCGGCCTTTGTATGGCAGAGTCCCTGCTCGCGGGCTGGTCAGGCGGAAGCCCTGCCCGCTTGGGGCCCTCTGCCCAACTCGGAGGCCGCCTTGCCCGTCGGCCCTCCCTCTCGCGTCCCACGCTCGGGACGTGGGGATTCATTCCCCCTTGAACTGTGCCCAGTTTGGGGGGCTGCTCTGAGGCGGGGGTGAGTGGAGAGGGCACCGAAGGTTAGCAAAGTCAGTGGCAGACAAAAGCTGGGATTACCTGCGGGGAACAGGGGCGCCGGGGATTGGAACTGCTTTGACATCTGGCGGGTGCCCTCAAATGTGCCGCAGCGAGTCACTTGATTACACGTATGTTATTTAGTTAAATTTGTGAAAATTATGAGATGCTCACCAACCCGGTGATAAACTCGCTCCCTCGCCATTGGCTGGCCTGGTCACATGGCCGCCCAACTTTATTCAGTTGACAGCAAGTAGGAGGGCCCTATGGAAGGAGAAAAAAAGACAACACGAGAAAAATTAGTATTTTCTACCTTCTGAAATTAATGGCCATGAGTTCGTATATGGTGAACTCCAAGTATGTGGACCCCAAGTTCCCTCCGTGCGAGGAATATTTGCAGGGTGGCTACCTAGGCGACCAGGGTGCAGATTACTACGGCAGCGGCGCTCAGGGAGCAGACTTCCAGCCCCCCGGGCTCTACCCGCGGCCTGACTTCGGTGAGCAGCCCTTCGGAAGCGGCGGCCCGGGGCCGGGCTCGGCGCTGCCCGCGCGGGGTCACGGGCAAGAGCCTAGCGGCCACGGCGGCCACTACGGAGCCCCAGGAGAGCCGTGCCCGGCACCCCCGCCCGCGCCCCTGCCAGGCTCCCGAGCCTGCAGCCAGCCCGGCGGCCCCAAGCAGCCACCCCCCGGGACGGCCCTCAAGCAGCCGGCTGTGGTCTATCCCTGGATGAAGAAGGTGCACGTGAATTCGGGTAAGGCGCGGGCCCAGCGACCTCTCGGTCCCGACCCCAGCTCGCTGGAACCGCGGCCTGGGCCCCTAGGAGGGGGGTGTGAGTCGTGGGGGCGTGTGGGGCATCAATGGGCGCCGCAATCACTCTCCCCATAAATTTTTATAGCTGAGGGAGCAGGCCGGGACCATGTGGCTGGCTGCTTGGCTGTGAGCGCAAAAGGGGGTGGAGATGGGGGTGGGGTGGGGGAGGACTCCATTTTCAGAGCGGAGGGAACCGGTGAGGGGGGGTTCCAAAATGCCTGGGGACTCAGGATCTCATGGTAGGCCCGGGTGATGGGAGCGCATTTGGGGACCCTAGCGCTGCGAGCCTGGGGGGCGTGGGTGGGTGTGAGGGGGTGGGTGGGAGTGAGCGTGTGCGCCTAGGAGGGCGGGCGGGAAGGAGGAAGCTAGCTTGAGAGCGCGCAGGGAGGGCCTCGGGCCTCGGGGCGCGCCAGGAAGTGAGCGGCGGTGGCAAGGGGCCTAACTAGTGGTCGAGCGCTGACCTGGCTGTGCTGTCCGTTTTCTCTCGCAGTGAACCCCAACTACACCGGCGGGGAGCCGAAGCGCTCCCGGACAGCCTACACCCGGCAGCAAGTCCTAGAACTGGAAAAGGAATTCCATTTTAACAGGTATCTGACGCGGCGCCGTCGGATTGAAATCGCTCACACCCTGTGTCTATCCGAGCGCCAGATCAAGATCTGGTTCCAGAACCGGAGGATGAAGTGGAAAAAAGACCACAAGCTGCCCAACACCAAAGGCAGGTCCTCGTCGTCGTCGTCCTCGTCCTCCTCTTCTTGCTCCTCCTCAACCGCCCCCGGCCAGCATTTGCAACCGCTGGCCAAAGACCACCACACGGACCTGACGACCTTATAGGAGTGGGGACCTTGGGCCCATCCCTCCCTGTGCTGCTGGCCGAGCCGAAGCTACAGGGGCAGCCGGGCCTGCTGTCAGCACGCAGGGCTCTAAGGTACTGTGGGGGTGGACCTGGGACAAGCAAGCCGCCCTCGGACTAGGTTAGCATCCTGCCCGAGGGCAGCCCCCTCCCTGGAGCGGGATGGGGGTGGAAGGGGTACGGGATTCTCTTTCTAAGTATATTACTATATGACAGGAGCTACTGAGAACGTAAAACCTTGGTGAGTCATTAAACTCATGAAAATCTCAGCTGTTGAATTTTGAATTTGCAAATGAAGGTTGGATGCTTTATCCCAGTGTGTATTTGGACATTCTCCTCCACCCTACCCCACCAGGTTGCTTTGTGGTTTAACAGTGTGGGGGACTTGAGGCAGAAGGTTGGCCACCCCTATGCTAGGCGCTTTCAGTGGAAGCAGGAGAGCTGGGGCAGGATTTCTGCATTTTCTGGGTTGTCTGTATAATCCCAGTGTGATTAAAAAACAGAACAAAACAAAACATTTTGCTCCCAGTGGCCCCATGCCCAAAGAAATGAGTCTAAGAAGGAAGTGGAAATGGGTTGTTTGATGTTTAGATTGTATTTGCTTAAATATTTATGTGTTGAGAAATGAGGTACAGAAATAACTGACACCTTCCTTCCAAAAATCTTAAAATGGTGAAAGAGGCTGCATTTCAAGGAGTGTAATCAAACGTGTGGCCTCTGGCTTTAACAGGAATTTTGAACTCCACCCCCTCCCCACTCCCTGGAAATGTGTGTAGGGGGCCCTTAACCTTTCTATAGAGAAGCAAAGGATCCACTCAAAGTTGATTTCTTGAAAATATATTTCCACGTGTGCTTTTTTTCAGCTCTGTGCTTACTATCAGTTCTGAGTGATTAAAGGGGAGGGGGGTGGCGAGAAAGAAACAAATGGTCCAACATTTTCCTTCTGGGGGAAAGAAAACAAAACCTCCATGTTCTGGGTCGTTAGATAATGACTGAATTTTCTGTTCCAACTGGATTCCAAATACCCCCAAATACCCAACATAGCAGTATTTTATTGGAATTGGTGTATGACCTATATGGGGGGGGGTGTCTGTGCACTGGGAAGAAAGTGGGGAAGGTGAAGAAGTCTTGCTTTAAAAAAGAAAGAAACATTTGAATCTAGAAGTTAACAAAAGTTGGTCTTAGGGTTTTTTTTTCTCTCCTGAAGTTTTTATTTTTTAAAATAAATCTAAGAACTTTTTTTCAATCTATTAATTAGGAGCAGAAATTGTAAAAGTTTTCAGGCCCTCTTCCTTGCCTTGAGAATAGTGGTTTAAAAACAATCACTCTCAAAGAGACAAGGAGAGCTGTTCTTTAGCTATTTTTATGATGCCTTGCCTGGAAAGGGTTCAAAGCTCATTTTTCTAAAATGCTGACCCTGAAGGATAAGGGAGAAAGAGTTCATATACACAAATGAAATACGTCTTCAGAAGTTTAAATCCCAAAACCTTGGGCTCCAAAAAAGAAACCCCTGGTTGTAGCTACTGAAAAGTGACAAAAGTGGGGAGGGAGGGAGAAGGGGTGAGCTTGAAAAAGAGATACAGGATGATGTTGCTGTTTTTCAATGCTTCAGAACACTTTAGAAGGTTTCAGACGTAATTTTAAAAATATATTTCAGGGCGGGGG
>NW_004443973.1:8188955-8239196 GCF_000243295.1 Trichechus manatus latirostris | reverse complement strand
GGGGGAGGCTTTCTCCGCAGGCATGTTCTTTGGTTCCGTGTCTCCTGAGAACTGTGGGCAGGTATTCACTGGAGTCCCTAGGCTGAAATTCGGCTTCTCTAAAGTGTCTTCCAAGCCTCAGTCTTTTGTATTAGACCCTAGGGACAGCTCTTTGTTTCTCCTTGGGGTGAGCCTGGCTCTCAGACTTGCACATGGCAATCTTTGAATATCGCCACGTCGGGATATTAAAGATGGATATTCCTGCATTATTCGCAGCATTGTTTCTATGACAAAAAGCACAGAGTTCATACATAGTCAAGACGTCTTTTTTCTGACGCCCTCACGTTGAGAAGCTGAAAAGGTATTTTACTGAAGTTCGGCTAAATTACAGAATCAGGTTCATCCAGAGGACAAATTTTCTATTCGATTAGCTGTATTTCAGCCGAGAGGACTGACCTCTAAACCCTTAACCTTTTGGACTCTAACTACCCTTCTCTTCTTTTTTTTTCTCTAACGTGGAGAGCTGTCTTTGGTAGCAGCATTTGAAAGGAGCTGCTATCCTTAGGCAAGTTGGAAAGTTGCTAAGATTCCTTCTTCCTAAAACTCCAATCTGTGAATACATCAAAGCATCTCTCAGGAGGGGAAAAAAAGTATATATTTTCACAACATCCAACTACCTATATATTATAGAGATTATTATATAGATTTCCCCTCTCCTCAGAAGTTCAGGTTACTCACTGCAGCTTCAGGCCAAATACTGTAACTGCTTAACTACCTTCCCTCCTGCCCCAAAGGAAAGCCAAGAGGCGTGTTTTCATGAAGAAAAGCCAAGCTCTTTCTCAAACATTGCCCCACTACTTTGGAAAGTAAGTTAATCAGAGAAACTTCTTTGTTTATAAGTCTCAGCTCTCCTTCTCAGCTTCAGGGGATTGTCTTTTGAAATGTTAATGGAGCCTGGACGGCCCAGAGGGCAGCCCCCAATCCAGAGGTCCCACTTGTACCCCAGCGTCCATTTGGGCCCACAGGCGTGAGGCAGGGAAGGGGCAGGGTGCCCCAACCACCCGGGCAGGGAAGGAAATGAGTTTCCATCTGGGAACGTGCTCTGGAGAAAGCTAGATGTGCAAAGGCTCCAGTGCCCATTTGCTGTTATTTGTTTCCAGTTTGTTCCCCCAAATATGAGCCAGAAGTGTTTGTTTTGGTGGTGGTGTTTTTTTTTTAAAAAAACGCTGTCTTGGGGTTGTGACTGGGGGAAGAGAGTGAAGTGTTTGCTGAGGACACTGTTACTCAGACTTCCATCCCACTTTGTCCATTGCAGCCTTTTGTTGTGAGATGACATTGTCAGTCAGCCCCATGGTGTCTGTTCACGAGATGCTTTTTCTAATAGAATTGACCGATGTTTTGCTGCCACTCATTAAAGTATTATTTATACTAGTTGTTGCCTGTAGTTTTGATGTAATTCATTGATCTATATTTGAAATAATAAAAAGTGTAGCGAAACCTCCCTCTTCTGTTTGGTGCCTCCACAGATGCAATCTTCATAAGTCGTCTCGAGCTGGCGTTCAATATAAACTATTTTATTATTTTCTGCAATGTGCCTAATGTGTGAATGTTAAGCTGTGCAAGGCTTAGTAATTCTATCATCACCCCCACCTACTCTCACACACACTCCCAATTTGGCCATCATATTTTGTGAGCACTGGGAAGCCTGGTTTGGATTCAGACTACAGGGCAGTGGATATTATTTTCTGAAAGGAAAATAAGTCATTGACCAGGCTAAGGGAGGCTTCAGGTTGGTTCTCTACTTGGGCCCTGTCAGACCCCTACCCATTCAGTCTTGGCACTCTCAGAGGAGCTCTTTGTGAAGTGGTGGGTCCAAAGGCCCTCGCACCCCTCCCCACCCTGACAGAGTGGCGGGTGCTGGGTTCTGGACTAGCTGAGGCTGGCAGGGTGGCTGCTCTGACCTGACCCTGCTGGCCTCCAGTCTTGGGCTCCTGCCACTCGTCGGGGCTTCTCAGCCCCACCGGGGCCTCCAGCACCTGCCCCTCCCTCCTCCCTGCCCCCCTCCACTCTTCAGACAACAATCAGCACTCCCTACTCTAAAAAGTGGCCTGTGCACTGTTCTCATCGCGAGGGTTTTTAAACATCTGACTTATCTTGCCTTGAAGAGGGGCCAAGACAGGAGTTCCAAAATAGATGGGGGGCTTTTCCGCGACAGGAAATGAGCAGAATGCATAAAATCAGACATGTGTCCTTAATATATGGAAGGGCTCGCCCCAGACGCGTGGACATGTGTATTTATAAGCGCGCAGACAGAAGTTTAAATATTCAGACACATTTTATGATTGTCCTCTGCCCGTCTTCTGGTTAATGGCTCCTCCTGTGCCCACCAATACATCAGTACTGCTGTGTGTATTGAATCCCGGGATGAGGAGGAGGCGAGTCCATAGCCGAGTCCGACCGAGTACAGTACAGTAAATCGGGACCCTCGGCAGACCGCGCTGCCCGCGCGCCATGTTGGGGAGCCCTCCCTGCCCCCCGCGCAAGGCTGGGCGGCCAGGGCTCGCCAACAGCCGGGGGAGGACCTTACATAACTGGGAGAATTTTCAAAGTGCAAGGAAGATGATAAGAATAGATTTCTACAAGTCTCGACCACGTGATTGGCGAAATAATTAATTCAGCACGTCCCTTAAGAAACACGGAGTCGTCATTAATCTGCCACGCAAAGGGCTCTCTCCGACTTGGAAAGTGCAGGGATCCCAACAATATCACCCGCCGAGGGGGGCCTCGCGGCGCGCCCCCCTCCCCCCGCCCTCCACCCCCAGCCCCCGGCAGTGGGCGCGGGAGCGCGGCCGGCAGGTAAATATTTTGGTGACTTTTATTTCTTCAGATTTAAATCCTTAATGAACTCAGCTGTCAGGGCCACTGACAAATAGTTCCCTTTGCTTCCTGATTTGGAATCGCGCGCCGGCGAGAAGTTGTTAGTGGCTTGGATGGTGACCTTTGGTTCGGCACAGCTTTGCACTTATGAAAAATTACTGAGAGCGGCCGTACGTGTGTGTGTGTGTGTGTGTCTGTGTGTGTGTGTCCGTGTGAGGGAGAGTGTGTACGAGGTGTGCGAGGGTGCGAGGGGTGAGGAGCGAGGGTGCGCGCGGGCTGCTCCGAGACAACAGGAGTTGTAGAAAACCCGCCTGGCTGGGGGACGCACCCGGCGCACGCGGGCCGAGGTTGCCCGGTCGCCTGTGTCTACCGGGAACAATGGTCGCTGTCACGGCATCTGCCGCCTATTCTTAAACCGGTGAGAAAAGGCCCCGGCTCTCTTTTCAAGCGAGGGTCGTAAATTTTTCTTTGCGTCATAATAGAAGGCTATAAAGTCGAGTTGAAATTTTACCCCAGGCAGGTTTTAACCAACAGATAATGATTTCCGAGTTGCTTCTCCCACTCATCTCCCTCCCCACCCAGGCTCTCCTGCTTCTGTCACCCCAGCGAGGTGTTTCCCCTTCTCCTTCTTTACTTTTGTATTTTCCTTTTTCTTTTTTTAAGAAGAGTGGAAATAAAGGCAGGGGGAAGAAGTCCCTGCGGCCGGAGTGGGAGACCCCGGGGTGCCGGTAGGCCTCCGGGAAGGGGTGGGGGGGGGGCGAGTCCAGGGTGAGCTGCAAAGGCTGTGTCTCCTGCTCGCTTGCTTTTCAGCCTTTTCTTCCCCGCTCCGAGAAGATTCCGTGTCCCGCGAGCCACTCCGCTCCCTCCCCACACCAGCCCTAGCCTGACCCGGACCTGGCCGCGGGGCAGGGTGCATTCTCCTTCTGCTAGCAGCTCCAGCTGGGTGCCAGGAGGAGCGGCTCTTCCTTCGCCTTCTCCCTTCTCTTCACTGCGAGAAGCTTCCATTCGCTTTGAGGATGATTTCGGCGAGCTGGGGCTAGCTGCGTGTGGTGGTTGTTTTGGGATTGTATGTGTGTGTTTTGATTTCTTTTTTGGTGTGTGTATATTTCCCCGTCAGGACAGAGACAAAGTTTCCTCCTTTATGAATTATACATTCAAACAATAACACATTAATTCAATTATTCAAAGATGACAAATGTTTATGTGCTTTGCGAGTGACTCGGTCGCAGATTCTGGGCGCTTTCTCGGAGCTGCTTGCGTTTTTCTCAATGAGAATCGGCTCCCCGCCCACCTCCACTCACCCCAACCCATCCTGAAACCCCCTCTGTAGGCCCAGGGAGGAAACCCACAAAAAACCTCCCCAGCCCCGCTGGCAGCCCGGCAGCCAGCAGGCTCCCAAGGCCCGGGCTTGGCGGGCACCGGCCCGGGCTATTTTATCAGTGTGACAATTGCCCGGGTTGGTGTGATAAATCATCGTAAGTAATTCCTGAAAGGGTGCGAAGCTGTTGGGGGCCGGGCGAGGACTGTAAATCTTTCCGGTTTATTGCTCTCTGAACATATGCTCCGATTGAAGAAGTCTTAGATCCTTTCCTGGAGACAAATTCTCGCAAAGCGGCCCACCTCTTTGGCTGGGGATTAACACTTGCTGCGGGCTGCCTGCTCCAGCCCTTGGCGGGAGGCTGGGTTGGGGGGGGGTCCACATGGTGGGGGTGGACTGGGAACACCCACAGCCTGGCTCAGAGAGACGGCCCAAGTGGGCCTCCGGCCAGGCCCGGCCAGGTAAACAAAAGGAGTGGCTCGCTGGCAGGGCTGGGGACTGGGGTTTGTGACCCATCCTTCAGGACCTTTCCGCCCGCTTGAAGTGGGGATGCGGGGGCGATCCTACTCGCTTCTTCCCGGCCGGTCTGCCGCTGCCGGGCGCTTTCGCCCATCCGAGACCCTGCAGGCGGCCGCGGGGCATCGGCTCTCCGCCTGATGCAGTTGAGAAGCACAGCTGGTCATGAAAGCGAGCTCTCAGGGATGGGGTGGAGAGCCCCGCGTGGCGCGAGATTCCGGGGTGCAGGCTGGCTGGGGAGGACATACGGGGCTCGCCGCGAGCCAAGAGCTGGCTGCGCGCTTAAGCTGTTCTTCGCACATGCTGTATGGTTACGGTAAATCCCACCCGACCTCTCGGGGAGTGCTGGGACTTGTTTTGATTTAATTTTTCTAAAATAGAAGCTCCCTGGGCGGCCAGATAAGCCCGGCCGGACCGATTCTGCAGCCCTCCTCGCCTTACTGGAGGCGCCGCAGGAAGCGGGAAGCCGCAGTCTGGCGGTCGCCGGGCTTGCGGGATACCAGGCCCTGCCGAGATCTGGAGGCGCACAGATCCCTGTGGGCACAGGCTCCGCGCCTCAGAGACCCCGGGCCTCGCAGGGCAGGCGGGGAGCTCAGGGTGGAGGAGAGGAGGCCGCTCCGGGTCCCAGCCGTCTGCTCTGCAGGCACGTTCTCTGGCTCTCAGAAGAGGCGGCTCGGCTGCTGCTTCTGCGGAGAGAGCCAAGGTCCCAAGCAGATGTGGTGGTGGTGGGGTTCCCCGGGGGTGACCCGGCCCAGGCTGAGAGCCGGAGGCTCCCCACCTTAGGACCTGAGCCTGCGCTAGGCCACAGCGTAACTGCCTTTCCCGGGGAGGGGGAAAGCCCGGGAAGCAGGGAGGATGCCTTGCCGGGGTGCGGATGCGGGTACACGGCGCTGGCCGGCTGTGGAGCTGGGACAACCCTGGGCTTCTGCTGCTCGACAGTCGCATCCAGAGGCACCTCTGAGAGAGGCGGCCTCTAAAATTTTCAACCCCCGGGTCTGTCTGCAGGAAGGCTGGGCCGGGACCGGGGGTCGTGGGAGAAGACACTCTCAGCACCCCTATCCCACTGCCGGCGACCAGAATGGGGGCTAAGTCTGTCCAGAGCTGTGAGATGGGTCTTTGCTTCCGCCCCACACCCACCCATGCCTGTCCCAGGAAAGGGGCCGGGGTCCCACGCCTCCTGTGCCCCTCCTCCCAGCCCCAGGCCTGGCTGCGCTCCGGGGCTGGATGGCGTGAAAGTTTCAGCCTCAATCAGTACAATCTTCCCTCGGGGTCACGTGAACAAATATGCTAGCATTTGAAGGCAGCGCCTGTATTTCCCGACTTGAGGGGGTTTCCGGGGCTCTCTCCAAATCCAGAAAGGGCCATGTTCTGAAAGCAAAACAAACCCTGAGCTCGGGGGGGCCGGGGAGGGCTGGGCTGGAACCCAGGAGTGGGTGGCGGCGCGGGTGGCCACGGCTCTGGGCCTGGGAACGGACCGGCTGGTGGGTGGACCGACCCGCGCGCAGCGCAGGGGAAGCCAGCTCGGGGACTACGAACTCGTTCCTCCTGCGTTTATTGGTAGTTGAACCTCAGCCTGGTTCCGTTCTACCGGGAATTCGTGTGCTCAGGTATATGGCCGCGTCTGCGAGCGCGCAAGACCAGGGTTGGGACAGTGTTGTCTGCAGACAAAGGGGGAAGGCTAGCTCTGCCCCCCACTGGCGCCCACTTTGAGGCCGAGGACACCAGGTTTATGATAAATTGGGATCCAGGTAAGCAATTGCATGACAAAATGAAAATCTTTGGGCGCCGGGCTGCTTGCCGCCCTGAGCGGGATACTAAATATGATTTATTTTGTGTAATCTGTGATCTTGATTATTGCCAATTGGTGAGGCAGCCCGCGTAGACCTAGAAGCACTTGTACATATACATCGAGGAAGGTGATTAATCTTAACGAGGTGCGCTTTGTGCGAACGCTCCCCGCCTACCCAAAGGTTAGGAGGACACACTACCTTCCCAGGCTTGGAGGGTGGCCGGCGGCATTGGGGGGGGGGTCTAGTCAGGGGGTTGGGGGCTGGAGGAAGTATTTTAGGAGTCAATATACAGTTATGAGAATGGGCTGAAAAATGAAATGAATAAAAGGAAACTTTTTTTTTTTTTTTAACACTGTCACTGCCAAAGTAAGATGGAACGTCAATTCCATGTCTTTGGGCTGTGGGGCTGGGCTTGGGTGGGTGGATTTATATGTGTTTAAAATAAACTCGGTGGCCAGCCAGCTCCCTGCATTGTTCTGGCAGCTCGCTGGCTACATGCATGCCTTTACCTCTTGCTGTTGGCTTCATATTTTTTACTGGGAGGTTAAAATGCTACTGAAGCTTCTCCCTCCAAATTCAAGAGAATCCCCAAACTGCCAGAAGTGTGTGGGAGGCTCCTCTACACCTCCCTCACTAATCCAGGTTTTGGCTGCCATAGTAGCAGAAAAAAGGTTTGGGGCTTCTGGGTCCTTCTCCGCGAAGAATCTGGAGTGAAAGCTAAATCATGTTTTGGTTCCCGCATCCCATCCATCCTTTTGTTTACTTGCTCCTGGTTGGGGGAGGAAAGGACAACCCATCCCGGGTCTTTCACCAGCTAAGGCCCGAGTTGGCGGCTTCATGCTTATGGGAAAGCCTCAGGGCCTGGCCAGACTGGGCCTCGGTGGGTAAAGGACCCCCCCGAAAGCAAGGAACACTCCCTTAGTCTTGGCTGGGACGGGTCCCAGCGGGAGAAGGTCCGACTTCCAGGGGCGTCTTCATCAAAGGAGAGCGGTAAAGTTGTTTTGTCAATAGTCTGCGCTTGGCTCTATCAGAACTTAAAGTCGCTGGACATTTTTCTTCCCTGGCTGCCTTGGAGCTGCGCGCCTGCCAACTTAGTCAGCTGAATCCAATTACTGCGAGCAGCATTTCATTTGGCCCCATGGAGCACTCACTTACAACTTCCCCGAAAATTTCAATAATCCCCACCACGGCTTCACGCCGGCTCTATCCTGAAGAGTTTCTCCGGGTTGCTGGTGGGGGATGGGGGGTGCAGGGTCTGGACTGCCTGGGACCAGCTCTTCGCTGACAGTTACCCTACGGGGCTTCTTCTCTCTACCCCAGTTTCTGGCTGAGAAAGGGGTACTTGAGCTGGTGGCCCGGAGCCAGCCGGGCTAAGGCTGCGATTCCGAGGAGAGCAAGAGGCTGAAGTTGGGCGGATGATGGATGGTGGGTGGGCCAGAGAGGGAGTACCGGAGGAGGCGGTGAGGGTTCTGGGCTATCCAACTTGGCCAGCTTGGGGTCCCCTTTCCCTCCCACCTCCCAAGCCTGGGCGCCCAGAGCACAGAGCTCACCCTGGATCGCCCAGGCGCAAACTTACCCTGTTCTAGGCGGCTGGGAAAACAAAATCTAGCTACAGGCGCCAAAGGGATCAGGGCTTTGGGTGGCCTTCCAATTTAGCCTTTCTTCTGAGGGGACGCTCCTATTTCTAGGGAGCCCCGTTTCAAAAAAATAAATAAAAAAATAATCAAGCGGCGAAAGTTGACGTCCGCCCACGTGAATGTATTATATAAAGCAGCTTCGGGACCCATCGGCCGGATATCCCGGGTACCTAGCGCCTCCGTCGCGCCGCCCTCGGGACCCCGCCCAGCGGAGCGGGCTGGGGGGCTGTGGGCAAGTGGCGTGGCTCCCTGGGCCCAGCCGGCTGGGAAGCTGAGGCCGGGACGCGAAGTTAGGAGCCCATCCCGGCCAGGATCTCTCCGAGGCGCTTCCGTTGGGTGTTCATTAAGGGGTGAGTTATTGCCGCGTGAGCGAAAGGTCACTTCAAAGGCTTATGGCTGCGCGCTCTGGTCTTTAAAAGGGCCGGGGACGCTTTGTGTGGGGCTTTCCCGGGCTCGGGTTAGCGTTTGCAAACTACTGAGTCGACAAATTGCACAGGGCAGATGTAAGAGGGGGACCGTGTCTCTCTCATTTCACCTGACCGGGCGGGCACCCGCTGAGCTACGGCAGTGGTGGGCAGCCTGGTCTGTGTATTTGGATAGGGGTGGAAGGGATGTTTGTTTCTTAGGTTGCTTGCAGGATGATCCCAACATAGGCATGAGCCGCCTAGGTCAGGGGTGTGGTGGCGGGCTACTGGAATAAAATAAACCCAAAGAAGCCACAACGAGGGAGCTATAACGTACAAGCCAGGAAATAGCGCCCAGCACCGTCTTCACTGGGGGTCTGAGGGGCAGCCCCTGACTAGGACTCACCCAGCACCCAGGCCCATTCACATGTGCACCTTCCTTTCCTGGTGTCCCAGTCTGTTGCCTCATTCCCATCCCTAATTCTGCACAACCTTTCTCATGTGCCCTTAGGGGGTAGTGGGTGGCCTCCGGCACCTGGAGCACTTAGAGTTTGGTGGGAGCGTGAGTATGGACTGGTATCCCTACATCTCTAACCCACTTGGCCCTCCCCCTGGCCAGCGGGTCTGTTGCTACCCTTAGGACCCTCCTCCCCCCATCCAGCCAAAGATTTCAGTGTTAAAGTCCTCCTGCTCCCCGGGAGCCAATGGAGTCTCCTTCTGCCTGGCAGGGTAAAGGCGCCTGGAATGTCTGCGGGCACCAGATACAATAGTCACATTGATTATGACACCCTTAAAGTGGGTAAAGCCTCTCGACATTTAAGTGTGTCTAAGAGCGAGCCGACTGCCACTGAGAGTTTTCCATTTTGTTCTAGATTTGCCGCCACAGAATATCAAAAGAAACCCGAAGAGCCAACAAAAAGAATTAGAGACAAAATCCAAGGGGGAAAAAAAAAATCACACACACATATAATTGTGGTGAGTGGGTGTGCTTGAAAAAAAAAAAATTCCACTACATTTCCACATTTCCATCTGTCGTGCAACTCAAGGTAGCCATCTCAGGATTCATACATCAAGACATAAAACAAAGGGCGGCTTTGAAGTGGATCCCCTCGGTGTGAACTGCCTCCCGTTACATGATAACCGATCATCAGCCTTCAAATTTATGGCGCTTTAATGGGGTGAGCCCAGTGCCTTAAATGCAGGGTGTATTACGGTATTGAGTTATCTGGGCTAAATAAGAGTGATTTAGAAGGCGCGTCCAGGCCTTCCCATAGGGCAGAAGCAGCTCAGGCTGAGAAACGGGAGAACTTGGGCAGAAAACCACCCCAGTAAATAAATTCCCTTCTGAGCTAACCCGAAAAAAGGAGTGCTAGCAATGCAAACCAGGAAGGAGAGAATCGCTGCTCGGTTCCAGAGAATTAGCGAGGATGCCCACCAAGAGTCTTGTCCACCGGAACGAGATCCGTGGGCTTCCGAGGCCCTGGTGTAGCCAAAACAAGGAGAGGAGCCGAGACCAACTAGAACCTTGGACAGTTTTTAGCGAAACAGAAGCGACTAGCACTCCATCGCCTCCCCCCTTCTCTCCCAACTTACACGACTGACTATCGGTCGGAGATTTACCACGGCTAAGGCGCTAGTCACAGCCAGACTACCGCAGCCCCCGCCCTCCCCAAGTCCCCGGCCCTTCCCACGGCCACTGTGAGCGAGCGAGCAAGCGAGCGCAGGGCCGGCCTCCACGAGTCCTGCGAGCCTCCTGGCGTTCCGAGCCGCGGCGGGCTGCAAGTCTTCGTTTCCCGGCGGGACTGGGCGCGCGTTCCGTCCCGCGTCTGGCCCTGAGCAGAGCTGCTCGCGGAGGCGGGCGCCAGCCACTTTATATAATGCCCACTGCTCGCGGGGCGCGGGGCGCGGGGCCGGGAAAAGTGCGGAGTAGGGAATTCTTTTGCTGCGCTTCCTCCTACGCGGAGCCTGTTTTCCACTTCTGAAAAGTGCCGGGCCTTGGGAAGTGTTTTTCTTTTCATTCCTTACTGAAGCGTTTACTGCTGCCGAGCTTGCAGTCATAAATTTTGTTACAAACCACAATGACAGGTGCATTGATATGCACCGTGAGAGCTCCAGCTGCTTAATAACCTCGTCCCCTGGCCGCTGTGAGCGCCTTTTATTTATTCGGTATCATATTAGGTATTGATCCCGGGCAGAACTAAGTGCAGTGAGCAAGTATCAAGGCTCGGCTGCTTCGGAGGAGCGGCGGGCCAGCGCGACCGGGGAGCGGGCAGTGGTCGCTACGAGGTCGTCGGCTGGGGACCCTTTGGCCCTGCATTCGGGGCCTGCGGTTAGGCCTCGGAGCTGAGTTGGGCAACTTTCCAGGACCGCGAGAAAGGACGAACCAGACCCAGTTTGACACCCCTTCCCCAGGAGGGGCCAGAGACGGTGCTGGCCGGGTTCTGGCGAGGCTGCCCCAACCGTTTTCCCGGGCTGGAGGGTGGAGGGGTGGAGGAGTGAGAGGAAAGGGCAGCTGAGGGCTTCGAAGAAATGCGAGTCCCGCTCAACCGCCCCCTCGCCCTAAGAAGGCTGTCTTCACCCCGAGGCATTTGGGATCCGGAGCCCAAATGAGCAAAGGTACTATAAAAGCAAAAAAAGAAAAAGAAAAAAAAGGGAGAGAGAGAGAAAGCCTTTAAAAGAAGCGGGGGGGGGGGGATTGATCGAAAAGATGAGCCACTGAACAGTTGACCATTGTCCAAGTGATTTATGACCCGTTCCTGCTTTTTAGGTTCAAGCAGAGTTCACAAGGAGTAGGGATTTCTGGAAAGAAATAAGGCTCTTTACCAGTTTTGCAACAATATTCTCAGGTTTTGTTTTAGGAGAGGTGGCTTCTTTGGGGCACTGAATTTTTTCTGGGGGCTGCAAAGCCCTTCCTAGTGAGGACAGCGAAGCTACCCTTGCTTCTGGGGAAATGGACATTAGGGTAGTGGATCATCATTGAGCCAGCCTCAAAATTCCTTGAGACAATGAAAACAGAGTCAGGAGAACAGGCTATGGTTACTCAGGAAGCTGCCCAGTATTTGCCCTTTTGAGGTCTGTGTACAGAGCTTTTTCTAGGAATATGCCATAGGAATAAATGTATATGAAAAACCTTCTGTCCCAAAGACCTGGTCACTTCCTAAAGAAGCAATTTTAATGTGACTGGTCCACCTATCAAGAAAAGCTTGGTCCACTTGGGGGGCAGGAGGGGGATGTTTCGCTTTCATAGTTGTAAACCGAGTGACAGAAGAGGCAACTTGAGTTCTGTTGGTCTGAATGTCAAATGTGACCATTTAAACATCCAGAGAGTCCAAGGTTTAAGACTAGAGGCAGAGTCCCAGAAAGGCCTCGCCACTTAACCAAACCCAGATTGCCTGGTCCTTTGGCCTGGGGGCAAATACATATAAATATCGGTCACAGAATGGGGATTTAGCTGTCCGTTTGATATTTAGTGACGTTAATATTCAGAGAATAATATAGAAAATGAGTGGAAAGAAATATCAAGTCCAGCTTTGTTAGGCAGATATTCTAACTGCCTACATTTAAGAACAACAATACAAACAATTCCTAAAACATAACATCCTAGCCCAGTATCCCATTGAGAAGGGCCTATCTCTCATCAGGATAAATGGCATATTCACTTATATTCTAAAACAAAATGGATGATGATGCTGCCAAACAAAGGCTAATCTGCAAAAATTAAAAAATTTTTTTTATTGGGTTAGGTTCTTTGGTGAAAGTGGAGGGAAAATGAGTGAAAGGAGAAGTGGCTTTGGTAGGAGTGCTCAAATCCATTTGGCCACATAGACTGTCTAGATAATATGGTCCATCATGATGACCACGATGGAAGTAGGGAGCATTTCTGGGAAGGAAAGTTGCCTGAAAGATGAGATCAAGAATTAAGACCAGGGAGCTGACCTGTGAGTTTTCTTTATAAAACAGACAAAAGTGGTTGAATGGTATTAGTTATACTTTAACTTCTTAGGAGACTTTCAGGAGAAAGGGTAGGGGGTGAGAAGAGAAACCCCCATCAAGAGCCAGGGGACACAAAAGGGGTAGAATTTTTCTTAGGGTTTTGTTGCTGTTGTTGTTTGAAATCTTGGTCCATTCATCATGTCATGAGAGGTTTTCTCATTGGTTATGGGTTGGGTGGGAGGTGGGATGGAATAGATGGTCCAGATAAGAGGTCAGTAATAATATCTATTTATACAGTACATCTAGGGTAAAAATAATGAAGTTATAATATAAATAATTCTCCATTTGCCCATGCTCATTCAAACTATGCATTTCAAATTCCAAACCTCTTTACCCACCTCTACTGGTATCCATTTAAAAGTAGTGAGAAAACAAAGTTAAGGTTCTAGAAAAAAAGCAGACGAAAGAGAAAAACAAAAACGTTTTATATCCTCAAAATGAGTCTGGCAGTCTTCTAAGTCTTCTTCTTGGTCTTCACCTCCTAGTTTCAACAATGTACATCCCACAGTACTGAACTGGGCTGCTTCTCACGCTGTCACCGGAAAGTGGACAATCTGGCTTTCCATGAAAGATGCTGTGATTTTGAAACCAGGTGGGGAAGATACTTTTTGTTGTTGTTGTTGACAATTTTTGCTGTTCTGACTGTATTATAGGGCTTTCTTTTTCCACTCAAAACCATAGGATGACCCAATGATTGACTAATGGATCCATTTCTTCATTCACTCATTCAACAAGCATTTATTGCACTTACTATATGCCAGGCACTAGGCTGGATGTTAGAAATGTACGGATGAATAAGGCACAGGTCCTGCCTGCAAGGAGCTCACAGTCTAGTGGGGGAATCAGTCATTAAAACTTATGAGGACATAAGACTTTTCCATGCAGGTTCAAAGGCTAAATTGACAATCTCAGGGCAAGAAAATTGTACTGGCGTGGGGTGGGGGGAAGCCCCTTCCTTAGGCGGGAGCTGAGCTAAAGAGAAGATGAGTCTTTTCTTTGGTTTAGGAGGAAAATTTTCTAACTTTTCTGAGAGTTAAAGTATATTGAACTTCACAAAATCCCAGATCCTGCATCTTGCCCCCCAACCCAACACACACCATGAAGTGGGTGGGTAGCAGAGATCTTGAAGTTTGTCTCTTGTCTCTCTCTATTGACTGGTCTTGCCAATGACAGTGCCTCTGGGGCCTCTCACTTTTCTTCTTGGTAGGTCACCTGAGGCCTGGGGCTGACCCAGCTTCTCTCTCAAGATTCCATAGACATTGGAGGTGGCGGTGAAGGAGACAGTGGCAGTCAATGTTATTTGAGCAGGGTCAGCAGGCCCCAGAGCTTCCTGAGTGCACCATGCAGAAGGCTGCTTACTATGAAAACCCAGGACTCTTTGGAGGCTATGGCTACAGCAAAGCCACTGACACTTATGGCTACAGTGCCCCCCATCAGCCCTACCCACCTCCTGCCAACTCCCTGGATACTGATTACCCAGGTTCGGCCTGCTCCATCCAGAACTCTGCACCTCTTCGAGCCCCAGCCCACAAGGGGGCTGAACTCAACGGCAGCTGCATGCGACCTGGCACAGGGAATGGCCAGGGTGGGGGTGGTGGCAGCGAGCCTCCTGGTTTGAACTCAGAGCAGCAGCTGCCACAACCCCCTCCTCCACCACCGACCCTGCCCCCATCCTCACCCTCCAATCCTGGAGGTGGGGTGCCTGCGAAGAAGGCCAAGGGTGGGCCCAATGCTTCTGGCTCCTCAGCTACCATCAGCAAGCAGATCTTCCCCTGGATGAAAGAGTCCCGACAAAACTCCAAGCAGAAGAACAGCTGTACCACTGCAGGTAGTTCTCTGAGCGGGCTCACGCCTGGGCCACTAGCCAAAGTCACCTCCAGAATGACCCCTGGAAGCCCAGTTCACCTAGGAACAAAGAGATTCAGGGCTGGAAGTGCATCCTTTGGAGGCCATGTTGTCTAAACTCCCATTCATGCAGAAATGTCCCTCCTTCTTAGTGTCCCTGATTGAGGTCATACCCTTGCAGTGACAGGGTGCTCATTTCCATTCCAGGTAGCTAGTGCCATTGCTGGACAAGTCTCATAGTTATTGATAGAGACCTCTTCCTTATATTAACCTCGTATCTGTTTTCTGAGGCTGCTAGTGTAACTCAGCTTCCTTTTCCACCCAACAGCCCTTCAGTATTTGAAGACAGACATCATGATCCCCAAGCTGAGATGCTCATGTAGCCCGTATCATATGAATCCTACTCTCTTAAATTAATAAGAATTAAAGTCTATTGAGTGCTGCCTATGTTAGGAACCATCCTAAGTGCTTTATAAGCATCATTTCATTTAATTTTCCAAAGAACCTTTTGACGCAGGTATATGTTAACATCCCCATTTTACAGATCACAAAACTATAAAGTGGTAGATTTGAACCCAAAGAGTCAGACTCCAGTGCTAACTAGGCATAACCACAGGACTCTACTTGGCCTACCCAAGCCCAATTTTCCCCACTCCAGCAAATCCATAATGGGGAAGGGCATGTCTTAGGGAAAGAGGAGGTGTTCTGAAACAGGAGCAGCCTTGGGTTTCTCTCCCTGGGGTGGGGAGACCCTAGAATTCAGAGAGTCTTCTGTAGGTCCACCCAGGGTGTGTGGAAAAGGATGGGCAAGGCCAGGAGCCCTGACGTCTGCTCACTGTCTCTGCTCAGCCTGCTTGGTTCCGACTTTCCTGGAGGCCTTGTATGTTTTCTGATGGCAGTTTATCTTCAGGTAGACGAACCTGCTTCCAGGTCCAGGGCTAGTTTGAGGCCTGGGATGTGGCTTGTTATCAGTTCTCTGGTTTGTCCGATGCTTTAGGGGGAGGGGAGCTGCTGCTCCTAGGTGTAAAGTGTCTTCCAGTTTGCAAGCTCCTTCTCCTGCCCCTCCCTCCTCAGCTGCAGGCCCAGGCCCTCCCTCCCAGAAGAAATCCATTTGTCTTCTCAGGCAGGGAGTGGACAAACAGCTGAGAGGTGGCAGGGTGGTGGAAGCCAGTGTTGAGGCTGCTGCTCCTAGCACTGTAATACTCAACACGCTGGCAGCCTAGCCCTGGGTGCCCTAAAACTTCAGGGCAGTATTTTTATGCTTTACCACCTCCCTGCCTTTGAGTGCAGAATCCTTGGGTGCAGCTGGGCTGGGTGGGATGCCAAGATCTCCATCCCCATTCCTTGCCAGGCTGGGGCTGCCTCCCTCCCGGCAGCAGAGGCTGGCAGGGGTGGTCAGTGAGGTCTGGCCCAGATGCTCCTGTTGTCTCATTAAAGTCCTCCATGGCATTTGGGTAGGGATAGTGGGCTAGGCTGGAGGGGGTGGGTGAGCAGAGTGAATCCGACCTCAGATGGCAGAAGAGGGTTTCAGGTGCGACTAACAGGCCTGAGGGAGTGAATTTCACTTTGGGCTCTCACCTCTGAAGAGCCACTTCCCCATCCAAGCGAGGACTGGAGGCGGGGGAGGGAGCCAGAAAAGCACCCCTCTCCTGCCCTGGGTGTTCCCATCTCTCTCGCTCAGCGCACCCCTCTCTCCCTCCCTGCCCAGGAGACAGCTGTGAGGACAAGAGCCCGCCGGGCCCTGCGTCCAAGCGGGTGCGCACGGCATATACAAGCGCGCAGCTGGTGGAGTTGGAGAAGGAATTCCACTTCAACCGCTACTTGTGCCGGCCCCGCCGCGTGGAGATGGCCAACCTGCTGAACCTCACCGAGCGCCAGATCAAGATCTGGTTCCAGAACAGGCGCATGAAGTACAAGAAGGACCAGAAGGCCAAGGGCATCCTGCACTCGCCCGCTGGCCAGTCCCCGGAGCGCAGCCCGCCACTCGGCGGCGCCGTGGGCCACGTGGCCTACTCGGGCCAGCTGCCGCCGGTGCCCGGCCTGGCCTACGACGCGCCCTCGCCGCCCGCCTTCGCCAAATCGCAGCCCAACATGTACGGCCTGGCTGCCTACACGGCGCCGCTCAGCAGCTGCCTGCCGCAGCAGAAGCGGTACGCGGCGCCCGAGTTCGAGCCCCACCCAATGGCCAGCAACGGCGGCGGCTTTGGCAGCGCCAACCTGCAGGGCAGCCCCGTGTACGTGGGCGGCAACTTCGTCGACTCCATGGCGCCGGCGTCCGGGCCTGTCTTCAACCTAGGCCACCTCTCGCACCCGTCCTCAGCCAGCGTGGACTACAGTTGCGCGGCGCAGATCCCTGGCAACCACCACCACGGACCGTGCGACCCTCATCCCACCTACACAGATCTCTCGGCCCATCACTCGTCTCAGGGACGCCTGCCCGAGGCCCCCAAACTGACGCATCTGTAGCGGCCGCCGGCGGCTCGAACTCGCGGCGCAGTTACCTCTCTTGGTGGTGAGGGTGGCGGGCAGGGCCCGCTGGGCGGCTCGATGACCCCCTCCCCGGCTCTAGCCCGGCCGCCGCCTCCCGGGTCTCGGGCCTCCAGCGGCCGAGACGCAGGCGACCGGGCCTCCCCTTCAGGCGCGCCCTCCTTTGGGTGACTCGCCATAAATCAGCCGCAAGGATCCTCCTCTGTAAGCCTGACAGTGCCATATACTGCGGACCAAGGGACTCTAATCTGGTAATGGTGTCCCGAAGGTAAGTCTGAGACCCATCGGCGGCGCGCCCTGCAGAGGGTCCAGAGCCCGGAGCGCCCCGGGTCTGGCCTGCGTCTAGCTTAGTTTCGGAGACCTTAATTTATATGCGCCTTCCCGTCCCATAAGGATTGCATCGGACTCAACGATCTGTATTTATTATTTGAAGCGAGTCATTTCGTTTCCCTGATTATTTATCCTCGTCTTAATGTATTTCTGTGTATATTTGTAGAATTCCTCCAGCAGAGTTTAGGAACGCGCTCCCAGGCCGCAGGGGCCACGTTTCGCCTCTTTAGTCCCCTTGGTCTGAACTAGTTGCGAGAGTAGTTATGAACAATTGTACCCGTGGCCGGTGCTTGTAGTTGATGTAAAAGATTAAGACCGCAAATTGTCCTTCAAGGGTAGCGTCAGGTAGCCCCGTGGCGTGGCACGACACCCGTTACTCTTTTCTCAACAGCCCCAGCCCTCACCACTAGACACAGTTGATTGATTTCAAATTGTCTGGTACTATTTGAACAAATATTTAGAATAAAAAAAATTCTCAGTCGGAAGTGTATCTGTGTTAATCACGCACGCTTGCAAGCAGATCATCCTGCCTTTATATCTTTAGCACAGTCCCCCTAGACATGCCCTGAAAGAGGATGACCCTTAAAAAATTTTTTTAAAAAATTTACTTTAAATCTAGTGCACAAATTGGTTCTGGGGATACTTGCTTACATTCCAGCAATTGACCTTAAGAGAGAAAATCCGAAGATGCAAAAGTAGAAATCGTTCTGGGCGGGATGATTTGGGTAGGGCTTTCAGCACCGCTATTTCTACCGCCCTCTTTCTAGTCATAAATCTACTTTTTAAGAATCCATTTACATTGGGGAAGTCAGAGCTCACTTTTCTGCTTAAGTATTAAAAAAATAAACTTTTAGAGAAAATTGACAATCAAAGAAAAGACACAAGAGAAGAAAAGAAGGATTGAGTTACGGAAAGCTAAGGTGCAGAAAAAGAAATGGTCATTTGGAGATGCGCACCTAAGCTTTTTCTCTAGCAAATGCTGTCTTACATTTTTTCCTTTGTAGTGGTCGGTGGTTCATTTCTAAAGAAAACAAATGTTCCCCACGATGTAAAGTAATAAAAGTTTCATTGATGGAACATAATAAGTATAAACACCTTGTTTACTCCTGTTTCTTTGTACAAAACGGGCAAAAACGTCTTCAAGGATTTATAACCATTTTGTAAATATTAGCGTGGCGTTAGCTAGGGGCGGACAACTTACACTCGCTTCTCTGGGAGGAGGCACTTAGAAAACGCCTTCAGATAGGGTTCAATTCTTTTGTATTTCAGCAAAGTCGGCCCACGCATCTCTATTTGGTTTGACAAATAATGCAACTCCTACTACATCCTCCGGTGACACGAGGTGAAATTCCTATTGTCTGGAAATAACTCCTAATCTTCTGGTGGAACAACAATCGTTTCTATTTGGATGTTTGTGTTTCGCTGAATAATGATGGCTCAAAATAATATTTAGTTTCCTTGTTCCTTTGTGCTGTTTTAAAAATGGCATGTTAGATTGGGGGCGGGAGGGGAATATCCTTTTGCTAAATTTCACTCTATCCGAGCAGGTTTAAAGTATACATGTTGTAGAAGTGTATGAGCAGAATAAATGACTTCAATCGAAGGCATATTTTACCCACTTTCAAGGCTTAAAATTGTTTTCTATGAAATTTGCATCCATAGGCAGAATTTCTTATTGTTATGAAATTATTTTTTAAGCTATTAGGGAAATCGAAGAAGAGCTCGCTGCCTTGCAGGGCTTACAACAACCTTTCTTAACTGGCTAAATATTAAATAGATGAATTGTCAGACTGTTCAGATTCAGCCCGGTTTTCCCTCATCTCGTCTTCCTATCGTAAATAATAATAAAAATACATAATGCATCATGGCTCCAGGCGTTTTCCAGCGCGGTGTGTTACCGCAGGAGTATCTGCTGAGTCTGCGGGTGTCTGCAAGGCCCCAAGTGTCATCTGCGGCTTAGGGTTTCAGGCATTAGACTTTAAACGGTGTCTAGCCGGGCTAACATAAGCTTCCTCTCACACTCAGGCTCCAAACAAGTGCAGTGTTGGCGGCTCCCTCTTAAGGCAGCCGCAGCCATCCCAAGGCCACTGGAGGGTTCGTGTAGGCCAGATCTGGGGCTTTCTCCCAACCCTGCAGATCCCCGAGGCTTGTGAAAATGGCTCGGACTCGTTCCTGCCGCTGGCGTGAGGGTCACGTGACGGACACGCTCTGTCGCTGCAAGCGCGGTGGGGGCGGTGGCGAGTTCGGGAGGGCGCGTTCCCGCGCGGCCGCCAGCAGGGCGTGCAGAGGGGGCCGCACAAAGGCAGCGCGCGGGCGAGAGCCGGCGGGGCCTGCAGCACGGCCATTTAAAACTTCATAAATTATAAACAAGTTGCCTTGGCCTTCGCCATAAATTCCGCTCCTTTTGAGCCTGCAATTAGTGATAGGAAGCACCCGAGTCTAAACACAACCAAACGCCCTCAGAAGGGCCCAAATGCCCGAGGTTGCAGACTTTTATTTATTTCCCATTGCCACCCTCTCCGCACCCGAGGTCTGCGCACACAGCCGCCTCCTCCCCCGCCACCGCCCGCGGTACACACTCGGCTGGGTTCCCGCTGGGCGAGGGAAGGTCACAATAGCTGCTCTATCGGGGGAGGCGCCCGTCTCCTCCCTCCTGGGCCTTCCAGAAGCAGAAAAAAAGAGAGTGGGGGAGGGGAGTCCGGGCCCAGAATGGCGTCCAGGGCCCAGGCCTCTGCTTCTCCAGGGTAGACTCGCAGTAGGAAGCGGGGGGGGGTTGGTGGCAGGGAAAGGAAACCTCTCCCCTAACCCTTGTCTCTTCCCTGGGCCTGGCGCTTGGGGACATGGGGGAGCGTACGACAAGCCTTGGAGGCTGCTGGCCCCCCATCTCCGGGCGAAGAACTGAGTGCCTTCTGGGAGCGGCCGTGTCATTGTGCGCGCAGCTTCCCCACCGGCTCCCCGTCTGGAGAGGCCGGAGAGGCCACGCAAAGGCAGCGCTGGGCCGAAGCCGGCGGCAAGGAAGGGCTGGGCGCAGTCTCAGACATGCGCGTCTGGGAGGTCTACCTAGTTTGCCTCAGAGGAGGAAATGGTTCTCTTCTTTTTCCAATAGAGGCTGCTTTTGGGGGAGGTGGGGTTCAAGGAGGTGGAGCCTCCTGAGGCCTGGAGAAAGGGGTCAGGACCAGGAGCTCAGGTTCGTGGATGAAGGTGGCAGTCGTCTGGGTGCCCCTGGTTGTTCTCTCCAGGTTATTAAATGTGAATTAAGGCCCCTAGCGTAGAGGTGAGGCAGCTGAAATGACCTAGTTGCCGTTTTTGCAGCTGCAAGATGGGAGGTGGGAGTGGGGAGAGAGACTCCCTGGAGGGGAGTTTGCCATTGCAACCAGAAGCACAGGATCCAGCCTTCAGTCCACTGACCCAATTGGGCTAGCCAGATGGAAAGGGAAAGATGCAGAGGAAAGGCCTGGAGAGTAGTCCTGGCACCAAGAAAGGAGGGTAGAAAGGGCAATTAAGTATAGATTCTGCCTCCTAGCTTTGAGACCTCAGCCTTATCCAGGGCCTTGACAGAGAAGAATCTGCCTCTGATAGAGTCATTAAGTTAACCATCCATTTGTACCATTTTTTTTGGTACAGGCTTTCAAATAAGAGTGAGGGAGAGAATAGAGAGCCAGTACTTTCCCTTTGGTGCAGCCCCAAGCCTAGTCCCTATCAGAGACACATCAGCCAAATTGGTTTCTAAGGCCCCAGAGGCTGCTAACCTTGCTGAACAAGGTTTTTTGAATTTCTATCTGTAAGGAGTATTAAAAGATAGTGATTACCTATACTAGCTACTTGTCCCTTCTCCCTCCCCCAGTCTGTACTAGCTGCCTGACCCCTGAGTGAAGTGCATCTTCTCAGCCAGCAGTCTTGGAGGCCAGGCTCTCCATCTGTTGAGGTTTTTTCATTAGGGAGGGTGAAGAGGATGTGTGTGGGTGTATGTGTGAATAACAAAGAAGTATCCCCGGTTCTAATAAAGTATTCCTCTGTTTGACCTGAGTGAGCCAGAAGCTTGTCTACACCTCCAGTATTCAAAGGACAGTCACAGGCCTGTTTTGACTTTATCCTGAGAATTAGCTGAAACTTCCTTCTTAAGTCAAGAATTGATTAATTCCAGTTACGGGTCTAGAAGGGTCCTCTTCATCTGGGAGTTCTTGGCATTATTTTGGTCTTTTCTTTCAGAAGCTGTAAGAACAGAATAGGAAGAATAGAAGTTAGTGAAACTATTAAATAAAAAGGCCAGGAGAGGCAGAAAGCCCCAGGCCTCACAGGCCTGATCACTTCAGGTCACTGCAACTACCCAGAGAAAATCTGGCTAGGGCCTCGGTAAGCACACCCATTCATAGACACTTCAGACACAGGGAGCTAAACCTGGGTTGCCAGCCAAGCCCTTACCATACTTGAGGACTGGCTCACTCAGCTCTTTCTGGCAGCAGGCCTGGATGGAGAGAAGAAAGATCATACACAGTAGACGAATCCTCTGCACTAAGCGCAGCAGTGGTAGTAGTGGAAGGTGGCTGGAGAGGATCATCAGAGAGGATAAAATCCAAGTTCTCACTGTTCCCTTGTCTCCTTCCCAAGATACAAATGACTATCTTTGGGGCCCAAGGTTAGTGCCAAATGAATCTATATACCTGGCCTAAACCCATTCCTAACCATTTCCTTCAGGTCTCACATCCACCTTGGGAAGGTGGGAAAGTACAGACAATCCAAAGGCCCACCTTCAGGCCAGGTCCAGCCAGAAGCACAGTACACAAAAGGTTTCCTTAGTGAAGGAAGAGCCAAGGTAGATGGATGTCCATTTGCAATGGCAGAGGCAGGTGAAGGGTCCCCCAGGAGATCTGCAGGGCAGGAGCTACTGAGTTATTCCCCTTGTCCTCGATCCTGTGGCAAAATGTCTCGACTGGTCTTATAGCTAGTCTGGATCATTTTCTGAAAGAATAGTATCTGGAAAATCACGAAAGAAGTAGGGTTTTAACATTAGTAAGGGCCCAAGAAGGGGGAGATCCCAATTTAAATCAGGATTCATGGAGATCTCTGGTACAGATGTAAAGTGTTTCTATCCCTGGAAGCAGGGCTAAAACCAGGCCAGGAGAACCTGTCAAGCCAGGGTCTTTCTGAAGGAGGGGAAAATGGCACCCCTGACTTGTGCGGATACACGAAGGCCGTTTGATGGCTCTATTGTTCAAAGCAGTGCCCTACAAACCTCCCCCTCTACTCTTCCACCAGGGCTGAGCGGGGAAACTGGGATGGTTGAGGAGAGCTCGAGGCTGTGGCAGCCAGGAGACCTGGTACCAGACTCTGCATCTCCATCTCCTGTCCCCTGGGGCAGCCACGAAGCCAGCCCCACCGCCTGCAGAGAACACACAAAAGAAGCCCCCACCCGCCTTCGGACCTTGGAACACTCTGGGGAGGGGGCTGGCGTGAACCCGGAGTCTGGGTCCTCCCTCACTCCCCGCGAGGGACAAAAGCCGTCACCTCCCCGGGGAAGCGCTGCACAAAGGCCCGCTCGGCTGCGCGGCCATGTGATAAGCACTCGCTCTGCGCTTTCCACGCTGCGACAGGGTGCAGTCTGCAGAGCATCGGAGCAGCGAGGCTGCGGGTGGGGGTGGGTGAGTGTTCCTGAATCGACCTAAAACACTTTCTGAAAGACAAACGGTGAGTTAATCACCCTACCGGCTGGCAGCCGCATCCCCTCTCGCCCGCAAGGAGGCCTGGGGAGGGGGCCGGGCGGAGGATTTCTCTCTGTATGTCTAGGGTAGGGGACGAGAGAGGTTGGTCCTATTAAGAGTTCATCAATCACCCGGTGTGCACTTTTCGCTCGACAGCGGTTCCTCCTACTTCAGACCAAGTCTGGGCCAGCTGGGATCCGACCAGAAACCGCAAGCGGAGGAGACACAGGCGTGCAGAGTGAGCATAACCAACGGAGCAACCCGCCGCCCCGCGCCCTCGCCCGGGAACAGCTCAGCCAGGCTGCGTTCTGCAGCGCGACGCCCCAGGAAAGGGCCCTGCAGTCACTTCCTCAAACCGGTGGCCAGCACTGCCGCCCACCAGCCCCGTCCTTGGACTACTCGGGCCGCCCAGAGCCCTCCAAACGCGCCTACGCCCCACGCTGCCCCCTGCCAGTGGCCCTGCATCTCCCCCTCCCCCAATCCACACACCTCTGCTTGCCCCAGGGACACCGTTAAAGGCTGCTCCACCTCCAGAGAGGGATGACTCCATCTCGGAAGGTGGGGAAAGGAAAATACCAATGGGTCAAAAGGTTCGTGCAGACAATGTTTTATTTAAAAGTTTTAAAAAGACGTCCTGAGGGACTAGAATTCAGGGGAGAGTCTGAACCAGTTTCCATATTTACCTGCAGGAAGATCTGTGTGGGAGGAAGCAGGGTAAGTCCGCTGTTGAACTTGGAAGTAAACGTGGATGCTATTTTAAACAATAAATGATATACCTCTCCTTTCTTCTGATATGGGGGAAAGACTCAAGTATTTTTATTTCAGCCTTTTGGGTTCATTTTAGAAACATCATAAAGGGATAAACTGCAAGTTTCTGGGAGCAAGAGGGTTTGGGTGGTGGTGGCAGCGAAGCATTTAATAATCCTTCTGGAGTGGTACATGCTTTCTCTTTGTAAATTCTAAGAAAGTTCTGGCCTACCTCCCCTTTACCATTTTGCTGGGTGAGATCTGCTGAAGTTAGGTAAGTGGGTTGCCTCAGCCCACAGGAAGGAGCTCCTGAAAGGCAGAAGATCTCAGCTTTGTTCCACCTTCACCTCCCAAGCCCTCTTCTCTCTCCTCATCCTCTTGGGTGGAAATTACTTGCTATGGAGATATAAACTGAGGCATTAAGCCTCACACAGTGTCCTGAACTCACTGAGTAATTAAAATACTGGTCCTGCTGTTCCTGGTTCAGAGTCTGTCCCTCCTTCCTTTTCTTCCATCAACATCTATCTACTGAACAGCTCCTATATGTACTGTGCTGGGCTCTGGGATACAAAGACAAGTCACTAATGGTTTGTGCTCTTCAGTCTAGTGTGGGAAAGAAATAATTAATCCTAAAACATTGTGACAAATGCTTTAACAGCGGTGTGGCCAAAATGTTCCTCGAACAAAAAGAAGGAGCCACCAAGTACTGTAGTATTAAGAAAGGCTTCATGAGGATGTGAATTGGGGTCCCTTAAGTATAGAAGTTTTTCAGGCCAAGGAGGGAAGGGTATACCAGGCAGAAGGAGCAGCACATGCAAAGCACGGAGGGAAGAAAGAACAAGGTCTGGACTTGGAACAAGGAGTATAGTTTGTAGCGGGGCATCCTGGATAGAAAGAGAGGTTGCACAGGGCCTATGTTAAGCAGTCTGGACTTAATCTGTAGGCAATGGGGATCTTTAAAGGTTTTAAGCTGGGATGTGAGGTTACCTATTTGGAAATGTAATGCTTGGGAATACCGTGCCGGAGTGGGAAAATGAGAGAGAGGATGCAAAAAAAGAGGAGGCTGCTGCAAGAGAAATTAACATAGTAAGGTTGAAGGAACATTTAGGAAGTAAAATGCACATGACTTGGTGATCAACTGGATGAGTGAAAGGAGTTGTAGATGTCAATTCCTAATTTCTATTTTAAGAGCCTGAGTGGGTACTCATGCCATGTACCAAAATGAATACAGGAGAGGGAAGACTTTGCAGGGGAATCTAATGAGTTCAGTTTCAGGTCTAAATTTTATAGCTCTGCTTTGCTACTGATAAATTGTGTGATCCTAAGCAATTCACTTAAACTTTCCGAGCCTTGGGTTCATCATCAGTGAAGTAGTCAATAAAGATATCCACCTCATAGGTTTATCATTAGAGCAGTGTGTGTGTGCTAGGTATTGTTATCTTCACCAGGTCCAAGCGTGTGTCCTATATAAAGCTAAGACCTAGAGAAAACATCCCCCCCAACACTTACCATGCTAACCACTACTTAAAACCCTGGCCGGGGGCGGGGGGCAGTGAGAAATAAATCTCAGGGAAATTAACAACAAAACACCACCAACCAACTGCTTTCCAGATACTAGGGCTTACTACTAGGTCAGATCAGATTGTTAATCAAAGCCCGTGTGCTCCCCCTCCCCCAGGGCTACTCTCCAGGGGATTCATGCAAAAATGCGGTCTTAGTAGCAGACCACTAAAGAGGAGGTCTCTTAGTAGATGTCAAAAAGCTTCTTTGCTTTTTATATCATATGTCTTTCAGGGAATGCTTGTAGCTATCCACTCTCTTTCAACCTCCTTAAGCTCCCATGTGGCATAGTGTAGTAGAGGAAAGTGTGTTCAACATCTGACCTTGGCCACTTACATTGGATGTGACTATAGCAATTGTTTAGCTGTTCTGTGTCAGTATTATCATTTGCAAAGTAGGATTATGAAACAATAAAATAAGATGGAGAATGTGATATTTTTGGTGATCCTATGAGAGTAAGTAAAAGGTATTATTTTCACATATCAGGCAAAAATAAAAAAAACTTTTGCTGTCCCTCCGACTTGGCAAGGATGTGAGGATACAGGCACTCTTATTCACAGATTGCCAGTAGAAGTGTAAACTGATTTGCTTCTATGGAGAGGAGAGCAATTTGGCAATATGTATCAAAATTAGCAGTGCATAGATATACTTTGGCTCAGTAATTTCACTTCCAGAAATTCTTCCAATATGTAAAACCTTGAACATGTATTTATGATAGCTAAAGATTGAAAACAAGCTAAATACTCATCAATAAGGAACTAGATAAATAAATTGTGGTACATGTATATAGTAGAACACTATGAAGTTGCAAAAATAAGCAAAGAACTTCTGTATGCATTTATATAGAATGATATTCATGGTACAATAGGGTGAAAGCATGAAACAAAATGTATCTAATACGCCACAATTTATGTAAATAATGTGAGGGATATTTATATCGATTGAATTGTACAGGTATAAAGTATCTCTGGAAAGATATACAAAAACTAATAAAATTGGTTGCCTATGCATGCAAAGGGGAAATGGCTGGTGACAAGGGTGGAAGAAAGATTTTCCACTTTTATCCTTTTGTACCCTTTATATTGAACCATCTAAATTTAAATCTATTACCTATTTACACAGCAAAGGAGCAAAAAAAGAAAAAAGAAAAAAAAATTGGTTAGTACAACTGTAACTGACCGGAGTGTGCTTCTATGTGTGTTCAGTCATGTCCTTATTTGTACTTGCTCTATCCAGCTAAATTAATTCAGAGACACTTCTTGTTTCATCCCTCCAAAGCTCTAATGCTGATCAACCTCCAGAGATTCCACTTCCAATTCTAATCGTAGCCAAAGGAAATGAGATCTTTATCCTTGCTTGATGCTGGAGGAGGTGGGGATACAGGGCCACCTCTGCCCTCTCTTGCAAGGTGGGGCTACAGAAGTCTGGGGCAAACAAATTCCAAAGGGAGGGCAGCAGTCCTCACAGTCAGCCTCCCTCAAAGGGGCCACACTGACTGAGTCTCCTAGAATTGAGGGTGCCTCCTGGAACACTGCTGTGCTTGCTCTGGGTCAAGGCCCACCACAGTGCAGAGGAGTGGCTGCCTTGTTCCTCCCTGTCTGCAGACTGGAAGAATCAGGAGACCGGAGCTGTAATCTTGGACATGAGCCTTTTTAATCTCTGTGTAAAATGACTCCTTTTAAAACGAGGGGTTTGATGTAGCTTACCTCTAACGTACCTTCTAGTTTTGACATCTTATGCTATGAAAGGTCAGCCTTTAGCTGGAGAAAGAGTTACAGTTGAGGCCAGGAGACATATTCTCCCCTCTGGACCCCTGTGGCTCAAATGTTCATTCCAGACAACTTAGGGGAGATGAAAGGAAAAGAGCGTTGGCTCCTCCTTCTTGAGACCACCATTACCACCATTCCTATGCCTTCCCTCATCCCACTGCTTCAGAACCACTTTAAATTTGCTCTGAAGAGACTTGAAGAAAACAAAATCCCTTTCACTTCCTACCCAACTGGCATCATCAAAGCCAAGCTAGCGAAGTGGCAAGTACCGTAAGAGAGCAAGCTCTGCAAAGCACGTCTTGTCAGCAAAACATGGGGAAATCCTACTGACCACTTCTTAAAGATATCTTCTGGATCTTCAGTCCAATTGGACTTAAGCTTGATCTTGACATTGACCTTTCTGTCCCTACAGTACTACCCAACAGGCTTCTGGGCAGTTTTTGGTTATACGTATGCTCCAGCTAGCCATGACTTCTCATTGTGCTAGTTCAGGGGCCCCTCCCACTGAATCATGCCCATCCCCTTCGGGAGCTCCTAAAGCAGAAATTCTCAAAGTGTGGTTCTGAAGAACTGTCCTTTAGAATCGCTCAAGAGCCTTGTTAAGGATAAAGATTCCTGTGCCAGACCTATTGGATTAAAATCTCTGGGGGTGGGCCAAAGAACCTGCATTTTAAAACCAGCTTCTATGGTGATTCCTATCTGTAGTAAGTGGTTTGGGGAGCCAATAATCTAAGAATACCCATTAGCCAATATTAGTCATGGTGAAGACACTCCATTCCATTCATTCTTTAATTCTGTCCAACAAACATTTGTTTTCTGACTAAGAGGGAAAATTGGTATTACCTACTGTGTGCCAGGCACTAACTTGGCACATGAGACTTTCATTCACACAGCTTTCAAGGAAAGACATAGCTCTCAAACTGTGTCTTTCCTCAGGGAAATCAGACTTCCAACAGGTTTAGAATTCCAGGCACTAGGATCCCTTTCATCCCCATCCTCATTTTGGGATGACTGGAGATGTTGTAGAGAACTACAAATCTGGTTTAAGAGAAAAAGATTCCCCCCTTTTTTCCCCGACAAGCAAGAGACATTCTATGCATTGGAGCCATGGAGTCAAGAGTTTACATGTGCTCAAGTATCTCCACAGGGTAACAGGGCGGGGTTTGTAGAAGGTGGTTGAGAGGAACACGGTAGGAACAACTTTAAGCACGTAGGAGACCAGACTGCCACTCTCTGTCACTTCTGTCTGCAAAAAAGAAGCCTGATATTAGAATGGGAAAGATAATCATGGTGGCGGGGGGGGGAGTGGAGTGGGTAGTGGGTGGCTGCTGGGACGAGCAGGATGGAAAAGATTTCAAAGCATTCCTACATCAAACACAACGTGGCAATCAGGACTCTCTGTTGTCATCTCCTGCTGAGACAGAGCTCACAGCATCAGGACCCAGCACAGCAAGTGACCCTCGGGAATTCATGGCTTGAACAAGTAATAAAATTAGTAAGAAAATCTTCCCATATCCCGTGAAAATCTAAGAGACAAATTATAAAGTTACTTGAAACATCTTATATTCACATCTTTCTACAACACCCGCCCCGATAATATCTTCCAGTCCCTCCTTAGAAAATTACAGATTCAGATCCTTCTAGAGTAGACTTACAGTGTAGCTAAGTCCTGTGCTGGAATTGAATCCCTTGTTCCTTTGGTTGGAGAATTCCTTTTTCCCCAGCCTAGGGCTCCCCTAACAAGGTGTCCTCACATAGTAGTTCCTTCATAAATGTTTGTTGAATCTGAACCTGAATCTGAGATGACCACAGTACAACTTCCACCCTGAGCAAGTCAAGAACCAGCTCAGGAGTGAGGATGGCAACTCTGTGGCCCAAGGTGTGGGATATACCAAGCACTTGAAGATTAAGAGAGTGGAGAGAAGGATGAAAGGGAAAGTAGCCTGTACGCAACTATTTGGGAACTGTTAACAAAGATTGAACCCTCCACCCACTCTCACCCACAGTTATGAAAACAAACAAAAAAAATCTCATTCTTTCTTTGGACACTTTCTTTCCTTAGCAAAGGCTAAAGCTCCAAAAATTTGCTCCAGGGAAATGGTGTGGCCAGCTCATGGGTGCAAAGTCAAGGCTTAATTGTGTCAAGAGGGACCCAACCTTTTGGCTCAAATACTCAGTGGCAAAACATTGTTGCCATTAAGGTTGCCAAGGCACCTAGGCTTTTGATTTTCCCCAAAATCTTAGAGAAAAGGCCCTTAATTTGATGGGTTTTAGTCAGACTCACCAGACAATCAGGCTGGGTTTTCTGTCCTAAATCTGGTTGTAGACAGCCGGCTGTCTTCTCCCCAAAAAGAGGCTTACATTGCCAACATTCCTTTTGAGCCTCTGGCTAAAGAGTTGTGATAGGACAAGCACCTTTTGATAGAAAGCCCTTCTAGTTTGGAGATAGGATTATGAGAGCGGGGACATCCAGCCTATAAAAACTGGCCATTAAAGTCGGGGGCGGGGGCGGGTGGCGGTGAGAGGGCATTGTGAACCCAACTGCATCAGATTTGTTGATACTTTTGCATTAACAACACAGAGGTAAGCAGTGAAGAAATTCACCTACATTTTAAGCCTGCACTAGCTCCGAAGAGACTCTTCTAGATTAATTTCCTTACCAGGGTACTAGAGAAGATCATGTTCTTCTTTTAAAGACTCTTTAGGACTTCTGTTATCTAACTGGCTACAGGACAAAACTGGAATAGTAAAGTCAAGGTTGAAGAGCTATTTTTAGCATAGCATTTCCTCTCCCAGTCAAATCCAGGAATTCAGCACCCCAGGAACCCCTGAACCCCTTAGCTTTGTGCTAAAGCTGAAGCTTAGCTCAGTGTCCCAACTATGCTCCTCTTTTCCCTCATCTTGGCTCAACTTCAGCCTCACTGGCAGCCTACGATTTTGGTCTGGCTTTGTTTATTCACAAGACCAAATCCCTGCAAGGGACTGGTTCCCTGGACTGGTTCCGGACCTCCTTGGAGTGGAATTTTAGGCAAGGGCTCAGTCGCTCTTTCATGACAAATGGATCAGTTAAACAACAATAAAATCTCGGTCAACATAACTCAGAGTCTGTAATAGATCAAGTTTTCAAGGGCATTTGAATAAGCCAAGAGTTTAGTCTTCATTCACACGGTTTTAAGAATAAACACCCTCTTTCATTACTGCTATATGTAAATAACATTCATTTATTTATTCTGTCATTTTCTTATACCCCTAAAGAGGGAAACATTAAAGAAAAAGTTCAAGGAAGTTGAAAAGTTTGTCAATGTAAAGCTTGTCTTTGTAACCCTTCTACTCTTCACTTCCTGTGCCAACTGCACTTTTATTTCCCGTCTGTCTACATTCAGTAAACAAAACCATATTATCAAGGGAAAGACGTGAGCCCATTAACATCGTGAGCCCTCAGATTTCACTCGCAGGAGACGACGCAGCACTTATCTGATGGAACAGAAGCTTTAATTGCTTCGAAGTACAAGCCCGTCCAAACCTCTGAGATCTGACCCATCCCTGGGAAGCCTTTGCGCCCTCGAGCCAAGCGCATCTGAGAAAGCACGCGCAAGCAATGGTGCGTGTGCCAGCCTCCCAGATCGGAGGGCATGGGGGACACAATAACCGTTCGACCAAAAGGGATGATTCTTTATTTTGACAACCTAGTCAAAGAGGGAAAATCTGCTAAACTTTCCTACAAGGCAGGAACTTAACCTTCTGTCCAAATCAAAACCTGGCAATCCAACACTCATCCTCATCGTGTTGCCACAACTGGAAGGGGAAAAAGAAGCTGTAGGGAATGCTGCGATGCAACGCGAAAACCTTGAAAAAACGTGTCAAAATATTGCGCCGCCCCAGGTACACAGCACCTACAGCATAAAATTTAGTCCCAGGAGTCAGGGGGAGGGGGATAAAGAGGGAAAATCAAACATCTGCTCCAGGTTTAGGACAGGGATAACACCAGTGCCAAGAAAACCCCAAGCGAATAGGATTCAGAAAAAAAGGGGAGAGGAATAACTTTCCCTTCCCTGGAGTAGGTCTAGGAGCAAATCCTCACGGGCCAAACTCCACGCTCCCTTTTAACCCCTTCCACACTGCGGCGCCCACAATCCGCAGTCTAGGGACTAGCCAGTCACGATTCAGAAGAACAAGCTCGTGCTCCCTCCGTCCCCTCGCCCTCACCGAGAGGCCAGTTGTTCAGCCTCCTCCCCCAACTTCACTCAATACCTGTATAAGGAACAGGCGTCGTGCGCTCTCGCCTCGGGCCTCCCCACTCATTTCCTGGGTCGGGCCAGCTCTACCCCGGGCTAGGGGGCACTGGGAGGCCGCCCCACGGTCGCTTTGGCAAAACTGGCTGCGGGGCAGGCGCGTGGAGTCGCGCGCCGATCTGGACCGGGGCCGTGCGGGGAAGGCGCCCATTGGCAGGCCGGCGCCACGTGGCCGCCCCCGCCGCTATATTAGACCACTATTTACTTCCAGCTCGCTCGCCATGGCTCGGCGACGGCAGCACCGGTAGGGGAGGAAGGCGGTGCGCACCCCGGCCCTTGCCTGTGTGCTCCGAAGGGTGGGCCGGAACGATGAGCTCCTACCTGGAGTACGTCTCGTGCGGCGGCGGGGGCGGCGGCGACGTGCTCAGCTTCGCGCCCAAGTTCTGCCGCGCCGACGCCCAGCCTGTGGCCCTGCAGCCCGCCTTCCCCCTGGGCGGGGGCGAGGGCTCCCTCGTTAGCTGCCTGCCCCTGACCGCGGCCGGGGCCCGACCCGCGCCTTCACCCCCGGCCGCGCCCCCGCAACCGCCTGCGCCGCCCCCGGCCGCGCCCCCGTATGCGCCGTGCACCCTGGAGGGCGCCTACGAGCCCAGCAGTGCACCTGCCGCGGCGGCGGGGTGCGCCGACTATGGCTTCCTGGGGCCTGGGCCCGCTTATGACTTCCCGTGCGCGCTCGGGCGGCCGGCCGACGACGGCGGGCCGCGCGTCCCCTACGCTACCTCAGCCGTCTTCTCCGGCGGCGGCTCCTTCCTCCTCAGCGGCCAGGTGGATTACGCGGCCTTCGGCGAGCCCGGCCCTTTCCCGGCGTGTCTCAAAGAGCCAGCCGACGGCCACCCCGGCTCCTTCCACAGGGCGTCCCCGGCTCCCGGCGCCTATCCCAAGTCCGCCTCTCCGGCCTCCGGCATCTCCGCCGCCTTCAGCACGTTCGAGTGGATGAAAGTGAAGAGGAACGCCCCTAAGAAAAGTAAGTACTTGGGCCTTGGACGGAGGCATCTGAGGTTGGGGAAAGAGCCTCCTCCGCGAAATTGCACTGGGAGCGCCTTGCATCGGTCCCTCTTGCCAAAGGTTTGGGTTTTATGGAGGAAACGCGTTGCGAGGCATTAGTAAAGCAGGCGAATTCCTTGGAGCGTGCTGGGCCCTGAGAAAATTGCAGGAAGGATCTCTCCGTGGAGAGTTTCCCCTGGCACAACCGTAAAAGTTAATAGGAACCCCGGCGGGCTGCACTGGGACTTTGATTTTAAGTCTAGCCCCACTGCCCGCCAGCGTTCTGTCTGCCCGTCCTTTCGCCTTGCTGACGCCCTGTCTTTACGTTGCAGGCAAACTCGCCGAGTACGGAGCCGCCAGCCCCTCCAGCGCGATCCGCACGAATTTCAGCACTAAACAACTGACAGAACTGGAGAAAGAATTTCATTTCAATAAGTACTTAACTCGAGCCCGACGCATCGAGATAGCCAACTCCTTGCAGCTGAATGACACCCAAGTCAAAATCTGGTTTCAGAACCGCAGAATGAAACAGAAGAAAAGGGAACGAGAAGGGCTTCTGGCCACTGCCACCCCTCTGGCCTCCCTCCAACTTCCTCTCTCAGGAACGAGCCCCACCAAGTCAGGCAAGAACCCGGAAAGCCCTTCTCAGGCCCGGGAGCCTTCCTGAGGTCCAGTCTTGAGGCTGATGGACCTCAGCCTGGGGAAGTGGAGGCCACCCCCTCCGGTCTCTAAACTTACAGCTCAGTTTGGTTTGACAGTGGGCTGGACGGAAATTAATGTGGGATTTCGCGTGGGCAAAGAAGTATTTTACTTTGGCTTCTGAGTTCCAGTCTGTGTGTGTACAGATATTAATTTGATGTCTCTTAAGCCACTTGCTTGCGCATTGTTTGTGTTTTATCAGGTAAAAAGCGCCCAGCTGCCAGCCCAGCCCTGCTGCTAATTTGCCTAAGTTAGTCATATGCAATTCTGTGGGTGAAGAGTGGCACAGCATTGGTCACTGAACTCTGTCAACCTCCCGATATGCTCAGAAGAGCACCTGTCCAAAGCTTTTCTGTTTTTTGAAGGATAAGGCTACTTGTGTTCAGCTTGTTGAGGTGACCAAGCTGGTTAGGAACTCCTTGATGTAGCTAAGCTGCTTCAATGCTGATCTTCACGATTGCACTCCTTTTTTTTCCCTTTAAAGAGCAGTTTCTACCTCTCCGCGTGCCTGAGTGGACATACAATCGCTGTTTAGTTAGTAGCTGAACCAATTCACAGGGTGGGTAAAGACTAGAACCTGAGCTACACCTTGACCTCAGTTACCCAAACTTGAATGTAAATATATACAGTATGTATATTTTTAAAAAAGATTCGCTTGCAACAAACTTACTATGTGACATTTAATATCATAGCATGTAAAGGGTTTGAAGTTGTTGGTTTTTTGTTTTTTCTTTTGTAATAAAAATTATGGAACCTGCTACTCTTTGCTTGTCCTTATACTCCTTTCAACTTGGTTTTCTTCCTTAAAGCTGATTCAGTTTCCCCTATCTGGAATGTCTTGATTCTGTTCTGGAAATTTATTTATGCTGATAATTTTTAAAAATGACACTTCTTACAGGCAGGCTGTCTATACAAACAGCAAGTTAGGGACGATTACCTGAGCACTTTAAGGGAGAAAAAAAATACACTTTGCCAAATATCCAAATAACTAAGGAAGTACTTTCCTTACTTTAAGTGCTCTAGTGTTATGGTAGGTATGCAGACTTCGCATTAACTCAAGGGTTAGGTGCCCTCTGTGGGAACGTTGTAAAGCCAAGGAGATACTGCAGGGAGATCTTCTTGTTCTTTTGTCTCCTGTCCTCACAAAAGAAAGAGGAAAGGTGACCTGAAGACTTTGTTACTTGGTTAATGGTCTCTGAGAAAGGCAGCTGCACATCAAAAAGTTCACAATCACCGAATTCCCATTTTCAAAGTCAAGAATTACAAAGGAGGCTGGGAGAGCCCAGCAGTCAGAGCTCTGCACTTCCTGTTACCTGGACTGAGCGTCTGGCTGAGAGAAAGCGTTGAGGGTGCCTTTTTGTTTTAAAAAATATTTTCAAATTAATTCCTTTGGAAGAGGTGTAAGCACAGAACTTGAAAGTTGGCAAAAGGGTATGTGGTAACTTCTAACCTTGTTTCCACTATCCTCCCCTGCCCCCCACCCCATTCCCATCGTTAGAGGCATCCATAGTAGACCAGGCTTTTGTGAAAACTTGCAGAAATATTTCAAAAAAAAAGTGCAATATTAGTACACAACCAAATGGATACTTGAGACAATTGTCCGGGCAGTACATTTTCATCTCCTTTTAGCCTTATCTCCTCTCTCCTTCCACCTAGGGGTTCAGGCACATCCTTAAATTCTCTGTATATTTCAACTGATAGGCTTAAAGGCCAATGTAATCCAGATAAGAACCTCAGCTCTACTTTTAGCTAGATTTTCAGATTTTAGTGTAGGGCTTCCAATCCAATAATTCAGAAGTGTAAACAATTGTGGAGAATTTATTTTCCTATAAAACAACAATGTGATTACATAGTTGTATTAAAAAATTTAAGTTACACTCAAATTCCTGTGCTTTGGACCTAGCATTTAATGGAATTGAGGAAATAAAATTATCTGCTCTAACAAATTCAGCTGATTAGGGGAAAATATATCACTTAAAAAGCAGGTCTGTCAATATTATTCTTATGTTTCACCATCTGCCCTCCAATAACTTAATGCTAATCGGATCTTGTTTGAAACAACAGCCCCCCTCCTGAGCTCTGTAGCTATTTGAAAGGACTTGTGATCTGCTCATTTACAGCCACTTCCGGGCTTTCCCTGCAGTGGTCTTTGACATAACAATGTTTCCTTTTTGATAAGCATTCAAATGTACACCTAAAGCTGGTTGAATGGACACAGGGAATCGGGTGGAAAGGAGGAGTTTACTGTCACAGTACGGGGAGAGCAATTAGAGTCACATAACAATGTATGTATACATTTTTGTATGGGAAAAAATTTAATAAATATCAAAAAAAACCACAAATGTACACCTAAACAAAAAAAATACCAACACGCTTGGTCATTTCCTTAATCTACCACCCCTTTCTCTGAGAAAATAAAGCTTGTCTCTTTGAAGCTAGTACTGGCACTTAACAGCCCTGATGGATGTCTTTCTTGATGAAGGTGGCTATTTTGACATACATATAATGCTGTTCTATGAATCAGGCCAATATTAGCTATTTTTTGACCAACCCCAGGGATCTTTAAAAGCTTTCTTAATGCAGATGGCTATACAGCTATATTCAGTATTAGGGAGAGTCCTGGCTGGAGATTGGGACGAAATAGGTGACCTCTGGAGGTCCCTTCCAGCAAAGGAAATGCTACAGAAACAATTCAATGGCTTCTCCCTCTTTTATTTTAGGCCTATCTTTGGAAGAGAGGGAGTTGGGTTCTAAGAAAGCAAATGTAGTCTCTAGGATTACAGAAAGACTGTTTATGTAGGAAAAGTGGATTTTAGACATTATCAAATACGTCTTGTCAGTGTAGGTACCTAGCCCATGGGGATCATTTACAGACATCCTCGTCTCCATTATTCAGAGCTTTGGGTTATTGTGAACCAGATCTTGCATGAAGTAATAGGATTACTATGCAAACTGTGAAACTGCTAAAACAATCCCATTTCTATATGACAAGATTTCAAACTCAATATGCTAATTACCCCCCTGGCAATCCATTACAAGAATGAATACCCAGTGGACGATTCTGGCTGTTGTACAATGAACTATCCAGTGTTCCTCTGTCTTCACATCATGTCCGTGCGTCTACTTTTCTGGATTCAGGATAGTTGGGAATGAAGATGAAGAAATAAGGCATTTAATAACAAAATTTCTCCAAGTTGAGTACTAACAAATGAAGGACTTGCTGATGTAAAAACCTAAAGCAATGTCACCTAGATTCTCAAAAGATAAATTGTGTATGATTTATTGTCTGAATCTTGTATGTGGTGAGGCCCAAGACTAGAAGAGGTTATGTCTGATTATCATGTCATCAGATAAAGGAGCAGGCTCAGGAGAGTTGCATAAGCTCTGAAGTTCTTAATTATTTTTTATGGCCAAAGAAATGTTCTATATTTGCCAAATATTGAATTTAAAAACCTCAGGATCTAATCAGGTTCAGAGAGATGTTTGGTCTGACCACAGACCTCTCAACAAGAAAAATGCCCATTGTTAAAAGTTTATTTGTGGTTTTAAAGTGAAACCATAGTGGACATATCTCACAAACAATGATAAATCTTCATCTAAATAGAAATCAAGATTTTCATAGTTTTGACCTCTAGTATATTTCCCAGGTATGTACATGCAACAATATACAAAATAGTTCTATTTCAACAGCTCATTTGTAACGGTTTAAGTTATACTTGTTATTCATCACAAATACAATTTCAATAGAAAATTTAACTAAATTCAATAACAGACCAAGAGGAAAGAAATCCTAAATATTGATATGAAAGGAAAGCCTATTACTTATATTGTCAAGGTTTAAACGCTATCCCTTCTACTTCTAATAACCTTATTGATATAATTTGGAAAGAAGAGCCAAAGGGGGGTCATTTGGACTTGTAATAGCCAAGAAAGCAGGTCACTCACACTTTTGAGGCCTTTCTAGAGTTGGCTAGACTTCATTTAGCAATCTCATTCTTACAGGTAAGTCTAGGTTCTGTATAGTCTGAAGCTTATACAATTTTGGGGGGACTTCTTTAAGCAGGGTGTGGGGTGGGGGAGGTGGACAACACCAACAAAATTATAAATACAAACTTGCTAGGGCACCTCCCAGGACCCGGAAGGACCCAAGTTAGTGAAACTTACATTTCCTTGACTCATGTTAAATCCATCTCTGCCCCTTCTTTGAAACTCTTGCTACATCCCCACTACCCAGTCACTACCTATAAGATGATAGCAATGATTGCTTTTCTCCAAGGACAACATCTTGGAGTCAGATTCACTGTTTGCTTCTCTTCAAATGCATCAAATAGCAGGAAACGGGGACAAGGGTAGTATGAGACTCTGTTCCACTCTGTAGCCATCTCCATCCCACTCTGCTCTTTTGGGCTACTTTTGGCTGAATTACTTCACTGCCTAGGAATGGGATATCTATCTCATCCAGCAAGTTTCTGCTGTATTTCCTTCTCAGTGCTACAAAGAAAGACATAGTTGGAGATGAGAAATCTACACTGTTAGGTTCTAAGCATTTCCAAGAAAGATGGAACCATTGAGGCTGAGTTAAACTAAAAAAAAAACCTCTTTGCTGTCGAGTCGATTCCAGCTCATAGCGACCCGATAGAACAGAGTAGAACTGCCTCATAGAGTTTCCAAGGAGTGGCTGGTGGATTTGAACTGCCAACCTTTTGGTTAGCAGCCGAGTTCTTGATCTTGGAAAAAAGAACAGCATTCTTACGGAAGGAGACCTGGACTCTAGGAGCAGTTATGTTTTCTGACTAACAGGGAAAATTATGTAACTTTCCTGGTTTCAATTTCTCCTGCTGTAGAACAAAGGGGGTTAGCCTGGATAATCATTACATTTTCTTTTATCACCATAATATTTCTCCAAAATTCTTTACTCTGCTGGTTATTACTGAGAAGTTTATTTAGCAATACTGTGGCTCAGTAAGGTTACCATCAACAAGAGGCTGTTATTGAAGTAATATTTGAGACCTTTAAAAATTACTCTATTTGGCCTTAGAACCTATTTGTGTGTGTGTGTGTGTGTGTGTGTGTGCGTGTGTAAACTTGATAATATTTCTTATTGGTCTTGACTTGAGAAACAAAAAAGTTAACATGATAATAGGCCCCCAAAAGTTACCACTTTCCTTTGAACAGATTAAATTGGGTCTAATAAAAGACTTTAAAAATAGATGTCTGCAGTTTAGGTTTGGATTCTCAATCTGCTTGTCTTTAATTCCATACCTTAAAATTGACAACCTTCACAATAATAATTTTGAATTATTTCTCTTCCTTTAAGATATGTGGGGTTCCAAAATGAATGCTCTGTTCTTTTAAAGAAAAGAGAGATGGATAATCAAATATCTCCTTCTTTCTTTTAGTCCTGCCTATTTTTCCTCCAAAATGTCTTGTACTTTTTTCTTCTTCATTGACTCAGGCTTTATCATCTCTCACTCAGCTACACAATGGATGCCTTACTGGTCTTCAATCCATCTGAAGCCCGGTCTTCATCATGTTATTCAGCTTTAAACTCTCAGTAGCTCCTGGTTGCCAGTGGGAGAAACTCAGATGTCTTTAGCCTGGAATTCAAGGTCTTCAATATCTGTATCTAACCATCTTTTTCCTGTTACTCTTACACCATTGCTTAATACAAAAACTTTAGTCCAGTTAGTGTGCTCTGTTCAATCTCTCCTCAAGGAAATTTATTCTTTTCTGCCTCTGGAACTTTTATCATACCATTATTCTTTCCTGGAACTAGCTCCTAACTTCTCTCAGCCTATCCAAAGTGTGAGGAGCCCTGGTGGGGCAGTGGTTAAGCGCTCAGCTGCTAACCAAACGGTTGGCAGTTGGAACCTACCAGGAGCTCTGTGGTAGAAAGATGTGGCTGTCTGCTTCCGTAAAGATTACAGCCTTGAAAACCCTATGGGGCAGTTCTACCCTGTCCTATAGTGTTGCTATGAGTTGCAATCGACTTGACTCCGAAGTGTATTCATCCTTTATGTCACAGCTCAAATTCTACCACCTCTGTGAAACCTTTTCGGACTGCTTAAATTTAGAGTAAACTCCTCTGGGCTTCTGCACCATTTATTTTTTGTGGTATTTGCTTGGCACTTAACAATTTCCTGCCGTATTATAGAATCTCTCCCTCATTAGTACTCTCTTCATGGGCATGTATTTTCTCTCTCATGAGTAACCAGTAACCAATTGTCATTGAGTTGATTCTAATTCATGGTGACCCATGTATGTCAGAGAAGAACTGTGCTCCACAGAGTTTTTAATGGCTGATTTTTCAGAAATAGATTAGGCTTTTCTTCCAAGGCAACTCTGGGTGGATTTGAACCTCCAACCTTTTGGTTAGCAGCTGAGTGTGTTAACCATTTGCACCACCCAGGGACTCTCCTCTCATGAAAGCCTTATATATAATATCAATCTTATACTATGGGTTGAATATCAAATATGGTTTTATTCAATCAAAGCTTATAGTGCTCCTCATTGAGTGCTTATTCTACCAGGTGAGGAATATGGTAAAGACTTATTCGTTAAGTATTTCTTATATTTCATCACAGTTCTTGACCACCCAATAAAATATAAATAGGAGGTGAAGGAGGGAGAACTATAGACTTCCCTCCTTGTTCTTCAAGTACATTCTTTAGATTTAATACATTGTAAACCAACAAAGAATGTGAATGTTGTCTAAAATGATCCCTTTTATTCTTTCAAAGTATAATTTATAATGCCTTTGGCTGTTGTTTGAGACTTTTCCATACTCACTAAATTACTTGCCATAGTCATTTGATACTCTATGGAAACAAAACTGTTGGAGAAGGATCTTTGAAACCAAACAAGGTCTAGTACTGTTTTTCAAGAGAAATCTGGAGATAAATGTAGCAGTTACAAGAATGCAATCTGGAGGCAGAAAGTTCCGGGTGCAAATTCTGGGACAGATAACTCAATGGTGTTAAACTCCACATCCCTGAAAAGTGGGACTCATAATGTTCCTACTTCATTGAGTTGTTTGTGAGGATAAAAGAGATAATACATACAGATTGCTTAGCATAATGTCTGATGCTTAATAAATATTCACTAATCTGGGTGGCACAAACAGTTTGGCCTAAGTTACTAACTGAAGGGTTGGCAATTTGAATCCACTCAGTGGTGCAATGGAAGAAAGGCCTGATGATCTGCTTCTGTGAAGATTACAGTCAAGAGATCCCTATGGAGCTACTCTATAACACATGGGGTCACCACGAGTCAGAGTCGACTAGATGGTAACTGCTTTGGTTTCTAGACAGGATGGGTTTTAAGAATTACAATAGGTGGCTAGGATGGAAAGACAGGGGTTGAGGTAAAGAAATGTTTACATATGTGACAGATATTTATTGAGCTCTCAGGTGCTAGGCACAGACTATTAAAAATTAGGATCGAAGAGATACTGAGAAGAGAACGAGAATTGTAGGGAGTCAGGCTGGGGAGTAAGCAAAGTTCAACAGTTATTGATAAAGTTAGCAAAATATTGGTGGTACATTATAAGAGAGGAAAGTAAAATGGCACTTGATAGAAAATTGATGAGAGAAATGGCTGAGCACTGTCTGAATTAAATTAGTGCTCAAGACCCGAGAAGAAGTCATGAAGAAATAAAGGATGAAAGGGGCATCAGACAAATCATTGATCCAGCTTACTGGATCATTCTGGGCAACACGGAAAACTTAAATCCATCACATTTCTGCTCATTCTTTTCCTCCAAAAGGATGTGTGAATTCACATAGATGGTATTTTGAGGGTCAGGTGTCATAAACTAAAATGCAGTGATGGTTTACTTGAATTTTCTATACTGTGGCATCTGCCCAGGGTTGAATTTACCATCCTTAAAGATAGAGAGGAAACCCTGGTGCTGTAGTGGTTAAGAGCTACAGCTGCTAACCAAAAAAGGTTGCAGTTTGAATCCACCAGGCACTCCTTGGAAACCCTATGGGGCAGTTCTACTCTGTCCTATAGGGCCACTATGGGCTGTAATTAACTTGACAGCAATGAGAATTTTTTTTTTTTTTTTTTTTAAGATAGAGAAGGAGCCCTGGCGGCTAGTGGTTAAGAGCTTCGCTGCTAACTGAAAGGTTGGTGGTTCGAAGTCACCAGCAGCTTAACAGGAGGAAGTTGTGACAGTCTGCTTCCATAAAGATTTACAGCCTTGGAAAACTTATGGGGCAGTTCTCTACTCTGTCCTACAGGTTTACTATGAGTCAGAATGCACTAGACGGCAATCGGATTAAAGATAGAGAGATTCAGGTTACTGTATTCTGTTGACATCAAAGTTAAAACAGGAACAGTCAACCACATTCATGACTTGATTGCTGCAGAAGTAAAAAAATTACTCCCTCTACCTAATCTGGTAGTGAGAATGTGAATTGTTTCAGCTGTGCATAAACCTGCAACTATTTCCACTGAGTTTATGAAAGCCTAACCTTAAATTGGAAAGAAAAAAAAAAAAAAGCTTGCTGCAAAAGGGACACTGTGAAGTTTAATTAGTGGTGAAAGGATTCTTCCACTACTCGTCTGTCCGTTTGTCGTACTGTGGTGGCTTGCATTTTGCTGTGATGCGGGAAGCTATGCCACCAGTTATTTAAATACCAAGCAGGGTCACCCGTGGTGGACCGGTTTCAGCAGAGCTTCTAGACTAAGACAGACTAGGAAGAAGGACCTAGTGATATACTTCCAAAAAAAATTGGTCAGTGAAAACTATGAATAGCAGCAGAACATTGTCTGGTATAGTGCAGGAAGATGAGCCCCTCAGGTTGGAAGGCACTCAAAATATGACTGGGGAAGAGATGCCTCCTCAAAGTAGAGTCGACTTGAATTGTGTGAATGGAATCAAGCTTTTGGGACCTTCATTTGTGATGTGGCGTGACTCAAAATGAGAAGAAACAGCTGCAAACATTCATTTGTAATGGGAAGGTGGAATGTATAAAGTATGAATCTAGGAAAATTGGAAATCATCAAAAATGAAATGGAATGCATAAAGATGATATCCTAGGCATTAGTGAGCTGAAATGGACTGATACTGGCCATTTTGAATTGGGCAATCTTATGGTCTACTATGTAGGGAATGACAAATTGAAGAGGAATGGCATTGCATTCATTGTCAAAAAGAACGTTTCAAGGTCTATCCTGAAGTACAATGCTGTCAGTGATAGGATAATATCCATATGCCTACAAGGAGGACTAGCTAATACAACTATTACTCAAATTTACGCACCAACCATTAATGACAAAGATGAGGAAATTGAAGATTTTTACCAACTTCTGCAATCTGAAATTGATCAAACATGCAGTCAAGCTGCATTGATAATTACTGCTGATTGGAATGCAGAAGTTGTAAACGAAGAAGAAGGATCTGTAGTTGGAAATTATGGCCTTGGTGACAGAAATAATGCCAGATATTGCACAATAGAATTTTGCAATATTAGTGACTTATTCATTACAAATATGTTTTTTCAACAACGTAAAGGGCAGCTATACATGTGGACCTCATGGATGGAAGACACAGGAATCAAATTGACTACATCAACGGAGAAGCTCAATATCATGAGTCAGAACATGGCCAGCGGCCAACAGCCAAACAGGCCATCAATTGCTCATATGCAAGTTTAAGCTGAAGCTGAAGAAAATTAAAACAAGTCCATGAGAGCCAAAGTATGATCTTGGGTTCATCTCACCTGAATTTAGAGACCATCTCAAGAACAGATTTGATGCGTTGAATACTAATGGCCAAAGACCAGACGAGTTGTGGGGTGACATCAGAGATATCATATGAAGAAAGCAGAAGAAAGAAAAGACCAAAATACATGTCAGAAGAGACTCTGAAACTTGCTCTTGAAAGTAGCGTAGCTGAAGTCAATGCAAGAAGTGATGAAGTAAAAGAGCTGAACAGAAAACTTCAAAGGGCAGCTTGAGAAGACAAAGTATTATAATGACGTATGCAAAGACCTGGAGTTAGAAAACTAAAAGGGAAGAATGCACTTGGAATTTCTCAAGCTGAAAGAACTGAAGAAAAAATTCAAGCCTCAAGTTGCAATATTGAAGGATTCTGTGGGCAAAATATTGAGTGATGCAGGAAACATCAAAGAAGATGGAAGGAATACACAGAGTCACTATACCAAAAAGAATTGGTTGATGTACAACCATTTCAGGAGGTAGCATATGATCAAGAACTGATGGTATTGATGGAAGAAATCCAAGCTCCAGGAATTGGTAGAATACCAATTGAGATGTTTCAACAAACAGATGCAATGCTGGAAGTACTCACTTGTCTGTGCCAAGAAATTTGGAAGACAGCTACCTGGCCAACTGACTGAAAGAGATGCATATTTGTGCCCATTCTAAAGAAAGGTGATCCAACAGAATGTGAAAATTATCGAACAATATCATTAATATCATCAAACCAAAAAACCATACCCATTGCCATCGAGTCAATTCAGACTTATAGCAACCCTATAGGACAGAGTAGAACTGCCCCATAGGGTTTCCAAGGAGCAGCTGGTGGATATGAACTGCTGACCTTTTGGTTAGCAGCCATAGCACTTAACCACTGTGCCACTAAGGCCCCATTAATATCACACACAAGTAAAATTTTGCTGAAGATCATTCAAAAACAGTTGCAGCATTACACTGACAGGGAATTGCCAGAAATTCAAGCGAATTTGGAAGAAGACGTGGAATGAGGGATATCACTACTAACGTCAGATGGATTTTGGCTTAAAGCAGAGAACAATAGAAAGATGTTTACCTATGTTGTATTGACTATGCAAAGATATTACACTGTGTGGATCATAACAAATTATGGATAACATTGTGAAGAATGGGAATTGCAGAACACTTAATTGTGCTCATTAGGAACCTGTACATAGACCAAGAAGCAGTCGTTCGAACAGAACAAGGGGATACTGAATGGTTTAAAATCAGAAAAGGTGTGCATCAAGGTTGTACTCTTTCACCATACTTATTCAATCTGTATGATGAGCAAATAACCCGAGAAGCTGGACTATATGAAGAAGAACATGGCATCAGAATTGGAGGAAGACCCATTAACAACCGGTGATATGCAGATAACATTTCTTGCTGAAAGTGAAGAGGAGTTGAAACCCTTACTGATGAAGATCAAAGACTACAGCTTCAGTATGGATTACACCGCAACATAAAGAAAACAAAACTCCTCACAACTGGACCAATAAGCAACGTCATGATAAACAGAGAAAAGATTGAAGTTGTCAAGGATTTCACTTTACTTGGATCCCCAATCAACACCCATGGAAGCAGCAGTCAAGAAATGCTGCACACAGCATGTTGAGACTTGTCAGCAACATGTTGAGACTTGTCACAACTTGTTTTTCCTAGACCTATTGTCCCGTTACTGATTGGCTTGTTTACCTGAAGTCCATCCTCCCTTGCCTGAAAATTATTGTTATTCACCCAAAGCGCATTGTTCTGTGATTTGCTTCACTACTTGCTGTATTGACTATAAATAAACTCCTGGGACTGAAGCCGGGGTTGACTCCTCTGAGTGACCCTCCTTGGCCCCACTTCTCTGTAAGAGTTGTGCAGTTGGTTACCGTCGCCGTCGCCGTTCCGACAAAGAAATCAAACAGTGTATTGCATTGGGCAAATCTGTTGTAAAAGTGTTAAAAGCAAAGATACTATTTTGAGGACTAAGGTGCACCTGATCCCAGCCATGGTGTTTTCAATCACCTCATATGCATGAAAAAGCTGAATAATAATAAGGAAGACTGAAGAAGAATTGATACACTTGAATTACCGTGTTGGTGAAGAATATTGAATATACCACGGACTGCCAGAAGAATTAACAAATCTGTCTTGGAAGAAGTACAGCCAGAATGCTCCTTGGAAGGGAGGCTGATGAGATTTAGTTTCATGTACTTTGGACATGTTACCTGGAGGGACCAGTCCCTGGAGAAGGACATCATGCTTGGTAAAGTCAGCAAAAAAGAGGAAGAGCCTCAATGAGACAGATTGACACAGTGGCTGCAACAATGGACTGAAGCATTGAAATGACTGTGTGGATGGCACAGGACCGGGCAGTGTTTCATTTTGTTGTACATAGGGTCACTATGAGTCGGAACTGACACCACAGCACCTAACAACAACAACAACAATGGACCAAACCAAACCCATTGCCTTTGAGTCGATTTCAACTTATAGCAACACTATATGATGGAGTAGCACTGCCCCATACGGTTTTCAAGGCTGTAATCTTTAGGGGTGCTGACTGCCTTATTATCTTTCTCCCAAGGAGTGGCCTGTGGTTTCCTACTGCTGACTTTTCAGGCAGCAGCTGAGTGCTTAACCACTGCGCTACCAGGGCTAAAGGATGGTCCTATGTAAATAGAGAGTATTTTATTTTTCCTAATTGCCTAAGACTTAATTGTTAAAATATTGTCAGTATTCAATTGCTTTTACGAGCTATTACTCTATCATATATCTATGTTTACACCTCCTTTTACATTTGAAACTTGAGCTACATTTCAAATATATGAAGTGTGTTGGCTTCACTGTAGGGGGCAAGAAGAGAAATTACTAGTTTATGAAATAATTGTGGAAAAGATTGATTCAAGGTAAATAGACAAAACGAGCTCTAAAGGACGAATTAAAACTATAATACTTCTCATTCAGGCACATAGCATACTATTTGTCTCTAAAAATCTTAAATTGACTTTAAGAGCAATTTAAACTTCTTTGGATTAACCTGCCAAGAAGCACAAATTATTCTTCTGTTTTGACTACACATAAAAGCACACATGCAACCAGAATAATCTATTTTTCTAACAGCATATGGTTCCTTTGCAAATGTCAAAAACAGCTGTGTTTATATCTCTGACGATGCTTCGGAATTTGTCACACGGTGAAGCTATTGGAGAACTGTCGAAGTCTGCTCTTGTTGAAGGTTTGTGATTTTTTGGCTTGGCCCTTGATTTTGAAAAATGCATATATTTTACAAGAAAGTGTGGTAGGTTTCTTAACTGGCCCCATATAAACACAAACTACAGTAACTTACATATTTTATTACACTAAATATGTTTTCTGAATGGACAAAGGTAAATGAAGTTACTGCTTTATCGTCCCTAACTCAGTATTCAGCACAATGACAAATGCAGGCTAGACCCAGGTTATTTATAAAAGAAGGCTGACAGTACAAATTTTCTAAATCTGTCCCCCTTCCAGTTTTAGTAACAGAAACATAATGATCACTTTGAACTCAGGACCAATAGACTTAGCTTAAAGCTTTCTCAGTTAAGAGTATGGAGTATCAGGGACACTTTAAAAAAATTCAACAACATGTTTGGGTTGCACAAAACATCCAAAATTTTAAATACTTTTTCCTCCCTTATTCTTAGAAGCCTCCTCTAGATATTGCTGTCTTGGTAAAGAGGGAACGTTTATGCAACTTTTAGTTTCATCTGTTTCTCTTTCTTTTGTTCAATTTAAGTAAATTTAAATTTAATATTGTTGTTTAAAAAATAGCATGCATGGTATGCTCCCAGTTTCGTAAAATTCTTTCTGTGTACCCAGGTCTCTCTCTATGAGTTCATCTATCACTTTTACATTTGTCTATGTAGAGATGTCAAGAAAGATGGCCACCTAATGTCAACAATGGTTATTTCTAGATAGTAGGATTTTGTTTATTTTTCCTGTGTAGTACTTTTCTATATTGTTTAAATTAAAAAATAATGATTCATTAAAAGTAGAAATAATAAAGCCATTACTTTAAAATATAAGAAAAACAGAAAAATGCATTTGGTAACCACAATTATTTGCATTTATTTTTGCCAGTGAAAGGCCCCAGAGGAATTAGATAATGCATCTCATGTGCCAATTCCTAAATAATTAAATGAAAATGTCTGTAATATACATGGGTGTACACATGAGTCAAATAAATGATAGATAAGGTCTATCATTCATTTCTTCAACAGGGAATTCAGTGCTTGGGTGTCACATATGTTCAATTTTCATCCTATCCGTTGGAAACAAGCTCTGAATTGTGCTGATAAAAGCAGAATTCATGATTAGCAAAGAGATAAGAGAAGTATACCTCCACTATAAGTAAAATGGAGAATCGAGAAATATGGAAAAGTATACTTCTTATTTTCATTTGTCTATACTTACAAAGCAAAACTGAAGAAATATTATTCCTAATGTTAAAAGCAAGCTTGTAAAGATACAAGCAAACTTTTTATAGAATTCTTATTCTTTTTTTTTTTTTTTTTCCAGAATGTTTGTTCTTAATAAGTTTTGCATTTTCCTGGAGAGCAACATCAAAGTATTCTTTCATTTCTGTTGTAGAAAGACTTAGGAAATTTGATAGTGGTCTGTGAGATAAACACTAAAAAATCAGGTCTAGTTAAGGCTCTAGGAGGCTAGTTAAGGATTAGATAACCACGATGAGAAAATGCTAGTCCTTTTGCTGGTTTTACTTTGAAGTAGGCTTATTTCACTAGCAACTTTAATACTCTAGGTATGTGTGAAAAATCTTAATATATATATATTTTCCTAACTGTATTAAGTATCTTCATTTGGCTGAAATTATTAAACAAAATTCTGCCTCTATTTTTGATTGCCCTCTATCCGTCCCCCCTTCCCCTGTTAACAGTCCCTCACTTTTTCTATAGGGAAAGGAATAGCGGAATTCTCTTGCCCATGGTGGTGATACCATCTCTGGGGCCTGTACCTGGGTTGCGCTTGGGAAGTTGTTCCAGTTAGCTGGAACTTCCTGCTAATCTAGTTCCCTAGCTCCTGAAGATTACTGAAGTTGATCTTTCTTTCTTCCTCTTCTTCTTTTTTTGTTTAAACTATTTTGAATGAGTCCAATGTTTGCCACTTAGAACCCTGTGTGATACGCTGCCCTCAAGCAACTTACAAGCTCAGCAGTAAGGGAGATCGGACAAGTCCAGAAATAGCTTTACGTGCTTTATGGGAGCTTAGGACTGTGTCTACACTGCACAAAGTGAATTGGCAGTCTGGCAAGCATCTAGTTGCTTTAACAAATTTGGCAGCCCATTGGGTTTGGGTTTCAAACGCAATTGTAAGGTCTCTGGAGAAGGGAATTCCACAACTTCCACTGGCAACCTACAGTTAGTTGCTTTGTAGACTCTGGCAATGGAGAAGTGAAGCAGATTTTTTCTTCATCTGGTTTGGTTCCCAAGAACTTCCTGTCTTCTTAGTTCAAAGTGGGAATTTTGGGCTAAATAGATGACAAAGATCCCAGCACCAATTGCTCCTAGCTTTGTTTCATAGTTTGACTAATTTTAATTCTGTCTCCAAATCCTTCTGTGCTCCACATTGCACTCTGTACACATCTTTATTATAGAATGATTGCTGTTTATTGCAATTATGCGCATCCATGTCTATCTCCTCCAAGGCATGAGCTGTAATATATTCATCTTTCCAGCTCTGGATTTTCTACTGTATCCGTCTTCTGCTATGTTTAGCGTTACCCTGAATTCACACATTGTAATTATAGAAGATATGTATTTTTTTAAAAAGAATTGTCCATGTGGCCCACTGTGGCCCTGCTAGAAGATGCTGCATCCTATGCTTGGGTTAAAATGATAAAGTAAGAGAAGTACATTTCTATATCTGCTATTTTTGAGCTCTTTCTGCTACTGCTCGCCTGTAGGTCTACCCTTACCTCCCAGCCAGTAGTGGATTAAGTCAGCTTAAGAACTAATTGGCAATGTTCTATCTTTATATTTCCCATATAAAAATTTATACATGCATTGTTATGTGACTCTAATTGCTCTCCTCATACTGTGACAGCACACTCCTCCTTTTCAACCCTGATTCCCCATGTCCAGTTAACCAGCTCCTAACCCTCTCTACCCTCCCATCTCACCTCCCGCAGAAGTTGTCCATTTAGTCTCTTGTATCTACTTGAGATAAGAAGCACACTTCTCACGAGTATCCCTTTATGTCCCACAGTCCAGTCCAATCCCTGTCTGAAGAGTTGGCCTCAGAAATTGTTTTACTTCTGGGCTGATAGAGAATCCGGGGGCCGTGCTTTCCTGGGTTCCTCCAGTCTCAGTTAGACCATTAAGTCTGGTCTTCTTACTAGAATTTGAGTTCTGCATCCCACCTTTCTCCTGCTCCATCCAGGACTCTCTATTGTGTTCTCTGTCACGGCAGTCATTGGTAGTAGCCGGGCACCATCTAGTTCTTCTGGTCTCAGGCTGATAAAGTCTCTGGTTTTTGTGGCCCTTTCTGTTTCTTGGGCTACTACTTTCCTTGTGTCTTTGGTGTTCTTCATTCTCCTTTACTCCAGGTAGTTGGGACAATTGATGCATCTTAGATGGCCTCTTGCAAGCTTTTAAGACCCCAGATGACACTCAGGATGCAAAACATTTTCTTAATAAGCTTTGTTATGCCAATTGACCTAGACGTCCCCTGAAACCATGGTCCCCAGACCCCTACCCCTGCTACTCTGTCCGTTAAAGTGTTGGATTGTATTCAGCAAATTTCTTGACTTTGGTTTAGTCCAGTTGTGCTGACTTCCCCTGTAGTGTGTGCTGTCTTTCCCTTCACCTAAGATAATTCTTGTCTATTATCTAGTTAGTGAATAACCCTCTCTCTCCCTCCCCACCCTTGTAACCATCAAAGAATGTTTTCTTCTGTGTTTAAACCTTTTCTTGAGTTCTTAAAATAGTGGTCTTATACAATATTTGTCCTTCTGTGACTGACTAAATTCACTCAACATAATGACTTCCAGCTTCCTCCATGTTATGAGATGTTTCACGGCTTCATCGTTGGTCTTTATCATTGCATAGTATTCCATTGTGTGGATATACCATAATTTGTTTATCCATTCATCTGTTGATGGGCACCTAGGTTGTTTCCAGCTTTTTGCTATTGTGAATAGTGCTGCAATGAACATGGCTGTGCATATATCTATTCATGTGACGGCTCTTATTTCTCTAGCATATATTACAAGGAGTGGGATAGCTGGATCATATGGTACTTCTATTTCTAGCTTTTTAAGGAAGTGCCAAATCAATTTCTGAAGTGGTTGTACCATTTTACATTCCCACCAACAGTGTATAAGTGTTCCAGTCTCTCCACAACCTCTCCAGAATTTATTGTTTTGTGTTTTTGGATTAATACTAGCCTTGTTGGGGTGAGAGGATATGTCATTGTAGTTTTGATGTGCATTTCTCTAATGGCTAATGATTGTGAGCATTTCTTCATGTGTCTGTTAGCCGCCTGAATATCTTCTTTGGCAAAGTGCCTGTTCATATCCTTTG
>NW_004443973.1:8129647-8188855 GCF_000243295.1 Trichechus manatus latirostris | reverse complement strand
GCCATCATATTTGAGAGACAGTTTTGCTGGATATATAATTCTCGGCTGGCACTTTTCTTCATTCAAGGCTTTATATGTGTCATCCCATTGCCTTTTTGCCTGCATGATTTCTGCTGAGTAGTCCGAGCTTAGTCTTATCGACTCTCCTTTGAAGATGACTTTTCATTTATCTCTAGCCACTCTTAAAATTGTCTTTTTATCTTTGGTTTTGGTAAGTTTGATTATAATATGTCTTGGTGACTTTCTTTTGGGATCTACCTTATGTGGTTTTTGATGAGCATCTTGGATAGATATCTTGTCATCTTTCACGATATCAGGGAAGTTTTTTGCCAAAAAAATCTTTAACAATTCTCTCTGTATTTTCTGTTATCCCCCCTGTTCTCGTACTCCAATCACTTGTATGTTATTCCTCTTGATAGAGTCCCACATAATTCTTAGGGTTTCTTCATTTTTTAAAATTCTTTTATCTGATTTTTCCTCATATAAGTTGATGGCAAGTGCTTTATCTTCAGTGTCAGTAATTCTGACTTCCATTGCTTCAATTCTGCTCCTATGACTTTCTATTGAGTTGACTAATTGTGAAATTTTATTGTTAACCTTCTGTATTTCTGATGGCTGTCTTTCTATGGATTCTTGTAGCGTGTTAAATTTGTCACTATGCTCTTCTCTAATCTTTTTAATTTCCTGTATTGTGTGTTCTGCTTTTTGCTTAATTTCCTTCCTAATTTCTTGAAGAGTTCTGTATATTAATCTTTTGTATTCTGCCTCTGGTGATTCCAAGAAATTTTCCTCCTCTGGAAAATTTCTAGATTCCATATTTTGGGAGCTTGCTGAAGCCATCATGGGTTGCCTTCTTATGTGATTTGATATTGACTGTTGTCTCCGAGCCATCAATAAGTTATTATATTTATTTATTTTACGTTTGCTTACTGTGTCCTAGCTTCTTGTTTTATTTTGATTTGCCCAATAGGCTGATAATTTGATTATTGTCAACTTTGAAGCTCTACTGTTCTGTCACCAGGTGGTTAGATCTGTCACTAGGTATGTGAGCTCCGGAGTCTGCCCACTCCTCCTGTACGGAATCAGCTCAGGTGCCCAGGAAGATAGCCACCAAGAGTGTTGTGTAGGCTCTCACTTACAATCTGAGACAGGCATGAGTGATTGGTGTAGGCACAGGCATCTGGCTGCAGCAGGGGGACACACTCTGAGCAAGGCAGGGGGCTGACAGCTGCCCCCAAGTGTCCAGGAGGAAGGAGTGTCTCTGTTCCCTAGAGTGCGTAGGTGGGTGGGTTTTGCAGCTAGACTATGAGCACCTAATGCTGTTGGCCGTAAGGGCTGGGGGGCACCTCTTATTCATGGGCCCCTCTCGCAGGTGGCTAGGTGGCGTGGGTGGAGCCACCAGTCCTCAGGCCCCTGACGTGGGTAGGTGAGGACCCTGTTTAATGGACAGAGCAGTGTCAAATGTCAAGAACCTGCCACTTCCCAGCTGAAACAGTTGAAGTTAGAGTTCGGTGTATACCCTGTTGTTCTGCGGTAATGAGGGCCTATGCTGTTTAGATGGGCCCACACAAGTCTATGCAGGGGAAAAGGCACTCAAAATCTATGGATCCCTTATGCCTGTGTCTAGGCAAAGGAGCTGTGCCTACCCTGGGTTCCTGGCTTAGGGGAACCGGCAGTTTATTTTTTCCCCTGTTTGTTAATTTTTTCACTCTCCAAGGCAGGGAGAATGGCTCTGGGTGTGTGACAGATCCTATTTCTGGCCCAGGGGACTTGGCAATTGCTGAAGCTGGGTCTGGGACCCAGTGCAGAGCAGGGAGAGGGGAGGTAAATGAGAGAGAGGTTTTTCTCTAAGGGGGGTGTTTTTGATAGTACAGTAAGCCATATGCAAGCACTTATCTTTCGTGGAGGGCTGCTTCTCACTGGTTCTGGGTGGCCGTGTAGAGTCTCTGGTGCTGGGTCTCTCCTGATGTGGAAAACACGCGTCTTGAACATGGCTGCTTGCCTGCCTCATGGCTCACCCCCAAGCCCATCAGGCCTGAAGGGCTCAGGCTTCCGCTGGGTCAGGTCTGGCAACTCCTTGCTGCTTCCGAACAATCTCTCCCTCCACCTGCCACTGAGTCCAGTTCCTCAACTCTACCTTTGATGTTCAGGGTTCCCAGATTGCCATTTATAATCGAATCACTTGTTTTTGCAGGTCTTTGTTGTAAGAGGGTCCACCGGGAGCATCTGACTACTCTGCCATCTTGGCCCTGCCTCTGCAATGATCTATCTTAACGTGGTTACATGAGTGGTCGCTTAGAGTTGTTTTTTAACTGTACATGTATATTTAATGTACTCTTCTGCATGTATGCTATATTTTACAATAAACAAAAGTTATATAATGCACATTAAAGGTAGACCCACCCTGCACATACTGAGTTTCCCTCTGAATGAGACCTAAGACTTGTTTAATGTTTTAAGCTTCTTCTAGAGATAAGAGTGAGACAGTATTAAACACTAGGATAACATAGAAAAGCAGCATTGTTAAGATGGATTAGATGGGAAGAGGCAGAAGTTAAGGAGGACATTTAGGGGTGCATTTCAATAGGTTTGATGGGAGATAATGAAAACTTGAGGCAACAGAGTAGACAGAAAATCATATAAAAGACACTTTGAAGGAAAAATGGGAAGCAGTTGGTGACTGATGGAAAAGAGGAAGGATAAGACCAGGTACAGAAATGGGAGCCCTAAGAACAGAAATGATTTTCCTGTGTGCCGCATCTCTACCAGGAGACTTTGCCGATAAAATTGTATTTTTCAAAATGACACAAAATTATGTATATGCTTAAATAAAAATAACACATTTCTGGGTTTTCTGATTGGCAAATTCTGGATAGTTGAAGTTACACTTTTCTCTCTTTCTGTGAATGGTGTGAGTGGCATGTGAGTGTCACTCAACTTACCTGCTGGGTATACCTCCATTGCTCAAGTGGCCTTCCAACATCCAGAAATGCTCCATTTTCAGATCTCTTTCAATCTTCCAGATTCAAATGTATCTGCCTACTCTCCTATTCCTTTTGGACTTTGTTCTCTGCTAGTAGGTCCTGGACAGTGACAGTGGGTTTGTATGTATTTCCCAGGTGTTATGGATTGAATTGTGTCCTCCTCCCAATGTATAGTTGAAATCCTAACCCCTGTACCTGTAAATATGACCCTGTTTGGAAATAGGTGATTAATGAGGTCATATCTGAGTAGTGTGGATCCTAAACCTAATCACTTCTGAGTTATAAAAAGAGCAGAATAGACACAGAGACATGCACAGAGGGAAGACAGATGGCAAGGAACACTAAGGAATGCCAAGGAACTCATGGACTACTGACAAGGAAGGACCTCCTCCCAGAGCCATGTCTTTAATTCAGACTTCTAGCCTCCTGAACTGAAAATAAAATTTGCCCTTTAAAGCCACCCATATGTGGTATTTCTGTTGGCAACACTAGATAGTTATGACACCAGGTAGCATACTTACATTTTAACTAGGGTTTAAAAAAATTTTTTTTTAATAGATCCTAATGAGTCCTAGCGGCCCTGGTGGTACAGTGGTTAAGCCTTTGGCTGCTAACCACTAGCAAAAAAGGTCGGCATTTCGAATCCACCAGCCCCTCCTTGGAAACAGTTTTACTCTCTTCTATAGGGTCACTATGAAAGGGAATCTACTAGACAGCAACGGGTTTTGTTTTGTTTTTCAATGAGTCCTAAGGAGTCCTTGGGTGGCACAAATGGTTAGGTGCTGGACTACTAACAGAAGTTTGGTGGTTCAAACCCACTCTGAGTCTCCTCAGAAGTAAGTCTCGGTGATCTGCTTCTGAAAGTCACAGCCTTGAAAACCCTATGGAACAGTTCTACACATGGGGTTGTCATGAGTTGGAATTGACTCGATGGCAACTAACAACAACAACAAGTGAGTCCTAGAGAGTCCCCGGGTGGTGCAAACAGTTAATACGTTCAGCTGCTAACTGAAAGTTTGGCAGTTTGAGTCCACCCAGAGGTGCCTTGGTAGAAAGGCCTGGGGTCTAATTCCAAAAAATCAGCTACTGAAAACCCTATGAGCACAGTTCCATTCTTTTCTTTCTTTTTTTTTTTTTTTATTGTGCTTCAGGTGAAAGTTTACAGCTCAAGTTAATTTTTCATACAAAAATTTATACACAAATTGTTATGTGACACTAGTTGCGATCCCCACAATGTGACAGCACACTCTCCCTTTCTACTCCGGGTTTCCCATGTCCATACAACCAGCCTCTGTTTCTTCCTGCCTTCTCATTCTGCCTCCGGACAGGAGCCACCCTTTTGGTCTCATGTATCTGCTTGAACTAAGAAACACGCTCCTCATGAATATTGTTTTATGTTTTATAGTCCAGTCTAATCTTTGTCTGAGGAGTGGGCTCCAGGAATGCTTTCTGTTCTGGGTGAACTGAGCGTCCGGGGCCATGGCTTCTGGGGTTCCTCCACTCTCAGTCAGACCATGAAGTCTGGTCTTTTTAGATGAATTTGAGTTCTGCTCCACACTTTTCTCCCACTCCATCAGGGGCACAGTTCCATTCTGACCCACATAGGGTAGCCATGAGTTTGTATCGACTCAACAGCAACTTGTTAATGACTCCTAGAATGAGTGTGCAAATGGAAACTTCAGGAGAAGAGGAGGAGGTGAGACAGATCTGGCTAGGGCAAGTTTGGAGCTCTCCCAAACCTCCACTGCAGATGAGCACCTATTGTGAACGTATGTCCCCAGCACACCCCACTAAAGGTCGGCGGTGCTTGAGTGTGGCATGAGGTAGAAAAGTGGGAGGAGTTTCTCACACCCTTGAATCCTAACAGTTCAGGCTGAAAGAAGGGCCTTAGTTGTTTTTTAGTCCAATCCCAGAGCGTGAGCTTTGAAGTCAAAGGGCCTGGATTCACATTCTGGCTCAACTACTTACTATTTGACTTTGGACAAGTTATTTGACCTTTTTTGTGCTTCTGTTTCCTTATGGAAAAATGGAGAAAATGGTACTTTCCTGATATGGTCATTGTGAGGATTGAATAAAACAATATACAAAAAGTAGTTTAGGGAGGGGACAACGGGAGAAACTGCTTAATGGTTACTGGGTTTTTTTTTTTGGAATGATGAAAGTGTTCTGGAATTACACAGAGGTGGTTGTTGCACAACGTTGTAAATGAACTAAATGCCACTGAATTTTTCACTTTAAAGTGGTTGATTTTATGTTATGTGAATTTCACCTCAATAAATTAAAAAAAAAGTAAGGACAATTTCTAGCGCATAGTAAACCGTAAATCAATGTTTGCCCTCCTTCATTTTACTCTTGAAAAACAGGTCCAGCGATGCTGTTGGATCACTGTAGAGGTAGGAGTAGAACTACAGTAATGAGAGCCTCTGTATGCGCATTAACTCTCTGGAGCTCTTGAAACCAGGAGGAAGAGAGAGCACCAGGTTATAATTAAGAATCTCTCTGTCTAGGTCTGAGGAAGAAAATGTAACCCGATGCCAAAAGCACTGCATTTTATTTCCCCACAATAGAAAGAAGGATGGCTTTAATGAGAAGGCAGAGCAGAGTAGGCCCTGCCCGGTGATGGAGGGGCTGATGGCCATGGGACCCCTTCCCCGCCCCCACACCCTACCTGTCATATCACCATTTTTTTTTTTTAGTAAAGATAAATGCCCCTCAGAAGCGATTATACATTAACCTCCGGTATTAGTTATCTGTTGCTCTGTAACAAATCACTTAAAAACTTAGTGACTAAAAACAATAATCATGTATTATCCCTCACAGTTTCTGTGGGTCCGGGATTCTAGAGTGGTTTGACTGGTGATTCTGGCTCAGGATCTCTAGGAGGTTGCAGTCAGATGTCAGCTGATCCAACTGGATCGGGAGGATTCACCCCCAAGGTGGCTCACTCACACAGCTGGCAGGTCAGTTCGCTCCATGTGGACTCTCCACAGGCTGCTTGAGGGTCCTGATGACATGGCTTCTGACTTCCTCCAGAAGGAGCAATCCAAGAAATCAAGGCAGAAGCTACAAAGCCTTTATGACAGTCTCAGATATCACACACCATCACTTCTGGATGTTCTATTGCTCACACAAGTCAGCTCTGACTCAATGACGGAGGGAACTATCCAAGGGTGTAAAGACCAAGACGGCAGGATCACTGGGGGCCATCTTGAAAGCTAGCTACCACACCCACCTTTAGGTCCAATCTTAGTTATGAGTTAACCCAGGAATAGGAGAAACATGGGGCTGGGATGGGGTCTAGAGGGAGGCCTTGAAGTGGTCCTGATGGGGGAAGTAGGAAGACCCAAAAGTGAGCTTTATCAACTTTTCCCTGCTCTAATACAGGGCCCCAAAGGCAGCTTGCATCAGGAAGGAGAAGCCCTAAAGGAAGCTACAGACCTCATAAACAAGCACATCCTTGCCTGAAAAGATGCAAATAAAATGTTCTTCTTTTATGCAAATTGGATACAACTTTGAAACTCTTGACAAATTTCCTGGTAATCACTGTCACCTGGCTAGTTGGGCCAGCAGTTTTTGATAGCTGCTGCTGCTGCTACTACCAGCTTACTGTGTGTAGTGGCAATCTGATCTCTGTATCCTTTACTGTCTCCATCTTTGCAATGAGTATGACAATAGTCATTCATTGGTGATAGTTTGGAAAAACAGATGTATCGTTACAAATACACAGTATATTTTCATATTATTGTTTTGCTTTAAAATGTTCATTAGTCTGTTTAAAAGACAGTACAAAGATCCTCACAGATACATTAATCAACAAGTTTACTTGCTCATTTTTCTTTTAGTTTTAGTTTTCAAAAATATCCAAAGGCTACATCCATTAAAGGATAATGGACTGCAAAATCTTATTTAATTGCAATGAACATATTTACTGGAGTTACAGAAGAGAAAAAATACATAATTCTGCAAACTTCTATCAATTTAAAAGAATCAAAATAACCTCTGGTAATAGGCAAGAGAGCGCTTCCTCTTGTTTTCTCTCGTTCTTCCTCTACTTTCTCCTCACTCACTCTAGCTCTACAGACCTGGAGAAAGCAGGAGACTTTGGACCAGAGCATTTTCTGTATGCAGAGGTGCAGGAGACCTCTGAGGCCTTGGAGACCTATGGCTCAGAATTTTAGGGAGATGGATGTATCTAACAGTTTTATTCCAACGCAAGGATTTAAGGTGACAGACCAAGGAGGAGTTTCCAGAGTTTTCCTCTTCTGCAGACTGAGAATGCACAGCAGCTGGATTGTGCTGGGTGACCTTGAGGCCATGAGCAACCCCTACCCCACTGACCATGAGTTAACATGGTGCATTCCCTACTCACCTCTACGATGGTGTATTTTTTGGGGTGACAAACTGTGGCCTTATTCACACCAATGGTCTGATTCTTGAATTACAAAATATTTTCATGGAATGTTTTCCCCACAAATTTAAAAGTAATAATCAAAAATAGATAAAGCATACAAGTTCAGGAATACCTAATACATCCAAATTTTTCCAGTGGATCCTGGTACCATTATATATACAACTATATTTCAATTCAAACTAAGAGGGTTGCTTCAAACTGGATTCTCCTGCTGTCTATTTCTGGTTCCTCAGGGATCCTATGAAAAAATCCAAGGAAATTCCTTGCTGATTGGGGAGATAATAGACTACAACATGTGGTCTGCACATGTGATTAGTGTTCCTCTGAGGAAAAATGCAAAGGATTATATTTAGAATACAGGGTATTTTTTCTGTGGTTCTGGATGACTCAGGGGATCATCAGATTCTTCTTGTGGAATTTCTAACTTAAAAGATTAATCTGGAATTCTGTTTGGTGTGGACATTGGAGCCCATCTGAGTTTTTGCAGGTGTGAGGCCTGCCAAATTTTCACTCTTGTGTAGTGTCTTGAAAGCTATTCATTCCGCTTTTCAGAGAAAAATTTCTGAATTTCAGGGTCTTTAAGGATTTTTGACACAGGTAACTTCTGATGTAAAAAAAAATAATTAATCCTTCATAAACAGTATGTCACTGGCCCCCAAATAAAATGGATTGAGCCTGTAATAGCATTGTCAGTTTTGCATCTACCATAAATGAAATAATTCTAAATTTCATTCCTTCTTGTCCTGATTTTTCACCACAATTGTCTCATATTTCATGGTGGAACTAGAGAATGGGATGTGATTTCTGATAAAATTTTGACACTTATGTCTTGGTGCTGGGAGGCCACAAGCTGATAGGCCAGGATCACCTGCTGCCTGGGTCCAAGGCCATGGCTCATCTGACCATCTTAGAAGCCCCTAAGTCCCCCCTACATCTTCTGGTAAAGTGTCCTGTACTGCAATACGAACGCCTTGTTTTGTATATATCCAAATGAAACCACTAAAATCCTTAAGAATGTAAGGGTTTCCAACTGCCTATTCTTGGCCTTTCCACTTGAATAGTCTACTCTCTACTCAAAATTACTATCCCTTGTCCAAACTACCCCTGCAGTAAACTGGCTCCCCTTCCCAGTTACCTGACGGCTATCACTTGAGTGACACCTACTTCACTTCCAGTCCATCAGGAGAGAACCCTGGGGATGTATACTTTTCTTCATTCTATTACACTAACCTCTTTCTAAGCCCCTCTGTTTTATTTTTCTCATCAAGTGTCTGGATTCACTTTCCATTTTTCTTTTCTTTGACATCATATATGAAGCCTTGCTTATAGTGATTTTCCACGACTCCAGTGTCAGCGTCAATCCTCTTGCCAGCGATTCTTCAAGAACCGTCTCTCTCTCTCTCTCTTGCTGTGATGCGACTGCCCCAGGCTGTAGGCATACTACAGCAAGCTTAAACTCCTTTACCTCACTCCCAAGGGCCTCCTCTAATAAGAATCTACCTAACCCGTCCAGCCTGATTTCCTACTGCTGCCAAAATAAACCTGCTCCAGTCAGGTGAATTTCCTACTGTCTTTTAAGGAGCAGTGATGCAGTGTTTAAAGTGATGGACTGCTAACCAAATGGTTGGCGGTTCCAAACCATCAGTGGCTTCATGGGAGAGAGGTGGCAGTCTGGTTCTGTAGAGATTTACAGCCTTGGAAACCCTATGGGTTGCTGTGAGTTGGAATCCGCTTGATGGCAGTGGGTTTGGTTTGGTTTTTATTCATATTAAGTTCTTACTTGCTTCTGTTTTTTTTTTTTTTTTAAGCATTCATTTTTCTTCTTGAGATATTCCTTTTTCCACCTTTCAAATCCCCAAATTTAGACCTTTGGCCACCCTACTTCACAGTGGCTTCATCTTTCCCTGCATCTAAAATCAACAAAACAGATACAAACCATTAAAGGGTGCTTATACCTTTTTATTCAGTAATACCATTCCTAGAATTGTATTCTAAGAAATTAACCCACAAATTAGAAAAAAGCTCTTGTGCACAAAGGTCTCTCTCCTGTTCAATACTATTGATGATAATATTGAAGAATTGGAAGCAAACTAAATGCTCAACAATAGGAGGACAAAATAAATTATCACACATGACTCTGGAAATTTTGAATGTACAGAATGGATGTGATAAAGACATTGCAATTATACGAAACGTTTTTTAAAATATAAACTGAAGTAAAAAATTAAAACAATTTAATATTGTATGCAAATCAGTCCATAATGTGAATTTTTAAACAAGCTTAATTAGCCCCCTTTTTGAAATGGTGAAAAAGGGTAATTTAACATTGAAGATATTTCTGGCAAAAGAAAAACGCACTCATTTACAATTTTCTATGTAATAAATTGGAGTGTTTGTTTAAAAAGAATCTAACATCTCTTATGTGCCTATGACACATCCAGTTACTTTATATATGCCATTTAATCATTATGATATACCCAGTGAGTCACGTATTATTAGCTCCATTTTACAGAAGGAAAAACAGGCTCAGAGAGGTTAAATAATTTTCTCAGGATCACACAGTGGGAAATGACACATTCAGGATTTTCACCTGCTTCTGATACATGGTAATCTAAATCTGAATCAGATACAAATTTACACTTGTTTTCCTCATAAAATATCTACTAATAAGTACTTGATTATTAAATAATGTGTCTATTATAAACCTTAAAAATTAAAAAGTAGGGCATGAGAGAAAGAGAGAGAGTTTTGAAATTGTTTACATGGATTTTTCCCCTAAGGATTAGCTAGGAACGTAAGAGAAGTTGGTGAGGAAGGCCATGCTGATGGATGTCCTCTTGGAGTTCTGGTTTGCCGTTTTTTAGCTTAAAGTTTATGATTCAGAGGTGACAACGATAAAATTTTTCAAGCATTTGAAAGACTTGGTTAGGATGCAATCATCCCTCGAAGCTATACAGAAGATTCGCCATCTTTCTGTAGAATAGCAATTCAATTCAGCCTGGTACTTGATGACACCTTGGTTTCAAGTTATCTTTCAATTTCCCAAAGATTGCTGTCTCTCCAGGTTCAAGTCTGTTTCTGGAATGGCGGAGGTTCCTGTAGCTCTCTTCCACGCATGGAACTTAAGAAGCTATGAGGTTTTGGCAATTTTTGGCTACAAGTAACACTATGATCTGCAGAGAATCTTGTAAAAGTAATTTTGGCAATAAGCTAACTTTATTGAATTCATGAAACTAGTAGCTACCTGGGAAAGAGCATTTCAGATATCCATGCATTTTTCTCTGAGATTTAACGTATAGATTCTGAATTGAAGAAGACAAGTGGAATGCTATTTTCAAACTTCTTCCATGCTCTTTGAGCTGTCAGGGTGTGGCCTACGCATCAAAGATGAAGTGCTAGTGATTAGGTTATTAGATCAACCTTTGTCTCCACCCAAACTCTACTATATTTTTCAGAGCCTACTAATAAATAATGCCATTAATCAAGAAGATGAAATCGTTCATACCTAAGAGAACTCAAAATTTATTTTAATTGTTGTGGGCAGAAAAAGTTTGGTGGTCGGTTTAGATTTACTCATCAAGCACCAGCAGATAATTCTCAGAACAGTCTATGAGGTAGCATGAATTGGGGCAACAGTGTTTGAAGAGCCATTTATTGCTAGAGAGACCAAGACGGGAAGGAAGGAGTGTGTATCTGTTGTGTGGGAGGAGGGTGGAGAGAAGAGGGTGGAGAGAAGAAGGTGGAACTGAAGCTCATGTACAGTCAATTCTTATCAAGGTAAAGGGAAATGAAACAGCCTCTAACTCTTGGTCTGCATACAATTCAAGCTTCATATTGCATTGTTTTGCCTTATTTTCACATTCAAGTTTGCCTATACTGTGTATTTTAACTTGAAATCCCCTGTGTAAAAATTCTGGGGCACAGAGTAGAAGGGAAACCTTGACTTCCCCAGGAATGGCCCTAGGTTTTGTATAACCGTTGGGTTGGCACTACACTGATTAAAATGGATAGTTCTGTGAAATATTTTCCTTGATAAAGAGTGATAAATTCAAGGTTTGGAATGCCTCATGTTCACCAGCTGGTCTTAGCACTATTACAAATACCTTGTTAAATAATTCAATTGTGTGGTATTAAAATCCTAGACAATTTTAAAAATTAAAGTTCATTATATGAGCAGCTTCAGGGGTCAAGAAATGCTGAAATTAGTAAAGGTGCATGGAATGACTAAGAACATCCACCAAACCTGTATGAAAATCTAAAATCCATGGTAGAGAAAAGAGGTCCAAAGAATTTCTTTAAAACAACAAAAACTTTTAAACCTACCTAAAGCCTCTTTTCTGATAGAAATTTAAAAACAGATACAGATTCTAAAATTCTCTTGAAAATTCTACTCATTTGGATGATTTTTATGCTAGATAACTAGTGATTCACTTAGATGTTATCCCCAAAAGAATTTATATATATATGTGGAAACCCTGGTGGTGTAGTGGTTAAGAGTTCGGCTGCTAACCAAAAGGTCAGCAGTTCGAATCTACCAGGTGCTCCTCGAAAACCCTATGGAGCAGTTCATATTTTGATGTACATAAAATGAGCAAAGCATAAGTTATACGCCTAAGTATGCTGTTCAGAGATTCTACTAATGAGTGATTTTAGAGTTTGTACTGCCACATTGGAGTAACCTGACTGGTGCTATTTTTAATAAAAGTATGATTTTGGCCATCTTTTTATTTTCCCCTTAGTGAGATGTAAGCAACCTCAGAGGACTTTCTTGAGATAGTGAAGAAAAAATTTTGACCTTTGGCAAGAAACTGCTCTCTTGAACTGCTCTTGTCTCTGGAGTGTTTGACTAAGGCTTCTTCTGATCAAGCCATTGAAAAGCCAAATGTCAAACAACAGTGTGGCCATTTTTCTTCTCAAGATAAGTGTTTCTCCAATAAGATGATCCATTAGTCTTACTCACATTACACAACACATCCCCACTTATTTTTATGCCATACAAAGATCTCTATTAAAAAACCTCTTCATTTAGATTTCAGGCTATTAGAACACATAATCAATTCAAACACACCTCATGTATGACCTATGCATATTGACATTTTCATTATACCAATACATCCTCCAAAGGTGGATATTATGGGAAAAAAAAGTCTCTGTTCTCAAGGATATAAACTGAAGTCTTTCACAGAAACATCCCACTTTTGATGGAAATATACTTCTGGAAATGGTCTTTTTACTGAAGCAAATCTTATATTTAACTACAATTCCTTAGGATTTTTTTTTCTCTTGGAAACAAGGCATTTCATGGAATTCTATGTAAGAAAAATTCTAAAATTCGTTTGCTTTTTGCTAGAAAGGCATTTAAGATGCTGCATTATTCTAAAGAAAAGCCTAATGTGGGAAATGTTAGGGGTACACTGTGAGAAGGACTCTACATATTACTTATGGAAATTTTTGACTACTGTGTGGGGTTGTGTAGATACAGCTGTAGCCACTGCTTCAAATGCAGCCAGATTTTAAAAATGAACTACTGCTTTTTTCTTTATTTCTTGTTAATGGTAACATCATTCACATCTACTCAGGTTTTTGAAATTATTTTGCATAACAATTGGACAATTTATAAATCCTGCCCAAGAAGTCCCTACATTTGAGAGAGATCCGTTGTCTTAGTGCTCCTTCCGACAGTTTTGTTAATCTCTAAACTGTTCGAAGGATGGTACTTTTCTTTTCTTGGAGGACAACAGATGTAGCTAGCTCCTTTGGCCTGCTTCCTACCTGTAGAATTCCAAGAGGCAGACAGCTTTCTGTCCTTTTGTCCTGTTTCTGTCCCCTTCAGTCTAAGCTGATGGGTTTTCTGCTGTAGTAGTTGGTTAGAACCATCAGTCACAGACTTAATATCATTAACAAAAAATTGTGTAGCCATGTCCTTAGTGAGAATTCTAGAACATATGTCCTGAGTTTGTACAACAGAATTTTCCAAATCTTTAAGTTCTGTTTCAATTTTACACAGCTCATTTTTAAGCTCATCTCTTTCCTCTTGCATTTAACTATGAGTGGCAAGGAGAAACCATGCAGTCCCTTTAAGATATTGTTTAGAAATCTCCTCAAACATCTAAGTTCATCACTTACAAGTTCTACCTTCCACCAAACATTTGAACATAATTCAGACAAGTTCTTTGCCACTGCATAAAAAGCATCGTCCTTCCTCAATTGTCTAATCACATGCTCATCATTTCCTTCTAAAGCCTCACCAGAAGCACATTTAACATCCACATTTCTAACAACATTCTGTTGCTGGTGTCATATGTGTTCTTTAAGAAAGATAGAGACTTTCTTAATGGCTCTCCTCACTTCCTTCTGAGTCCTCACCAGAATTGCCTTTGACGTCTACTATTCTACTAAGTCTTTTGAAGGCAATCTAGGCTTTTACTACTAACCAAAACCAAACCTGTTGCCGTCAAGTCGATTCTGACTCATAGTGACCCTATGGGACAGAATAGAACTGCCCCAAAGAGTTTCCAAGGAGTGCCTGGTGGATTTGAACTGCCGACCTTTTGGTTAGCAGCTGCAGCTCTTAACCACTATGCCACCAGGGTTTCCAGGCTTTGTCTATTAGGCACCTTAAAACTCTTCCAGTTTCCAACCATTACCCAATTTCAAAACCACTTCCACAATTTAGGTATTTGTTAGAGCCCTACCCCATTCCCGGTACCAAATTCTGTCTTAGTTATCTAGTGCTGCTACAACAGAAATACCATAAGTGGGTGGCTTTAACAAACAGAAATTTGTTTTCTCACAGTTTAGAGGCTAGAAGTCCAAATTCAGGGCATTGGCTGTAAGGGAAGTCTTTTTCTCTCTGTTGGTTCTGGGGGAAGGTCCTTGTCTCTTCAGCTTCTGTTTCCTGGTTCCTTGGAGATCTCCATGTGGCTTGGCAGCTATCTTCCTCTATCTCGACTTGCCTAATCTGCTCCTTTTACATCTTGTGAGAGACTGACTCGAAACACACTCTACATTAATTCTGCCTCATTAACATAACACAGACAACCTATTTCCAAATGGGATTATAACCATAGGCATAGAGGTTAGGATTTATAATACATACTTTTTGGGGACACAATTCAATTCATAACACCCACAAATGCTCTCATTTTTAGAGATCTCTTTATTTTGAAATTAATGGAAAGTAAAAAGACTTTCTGGAAATATAACATGGGAGCTAAGAGTGTTTACATCTTTGAATATAAACTGTTTCAAGTCATTTTTGGAAGTGCAATAAAAATATAGTACTAAATATATATGTATATGTGTGTGTTTATATGTTTGTGTAGGTCTGTATATAGTGAGAGAGAAAAATAGCTCCATGTCCAGAATTAGTCTTTAGTTAATGCAAGTCAGAAATTTGAAATTTAACATATTTCAAAGAGCTTACTTAAAATAACAATAACCAAATACTTTCTTACATTTGAAAGTGAAACCTAAGTTCCAATAAGCATTATAAATAGAACCATCATCACTGATTCATTGGTTTATTAATTAATTCTTTCTTTCATATGACAAGCCATGACAAGTACCTATTTTGAGCCAGGTATTGTACAAGGAAGGCACTGGGGACACAAAGATAAATGACCATCTGTGCCCTCCTGGGGATTTTTTTCCTCCTGGAGTTTTAATGTTTAATTTCGTCAGTGCTTTTATTAGGTAGGAAAGGCAAGAGAGAAGAAAAGGAAAATTATTGCCTAAAAAGGGGATGAAGCTTGAGTCAGAATGCTACTCAGCTTTTCTTGGAAGATTCTGAAACTATTCTATTATTATAATGATCTCACTTCCTTCTTCAGGTGAAATGAAACATACACACCACACCACTTTCCTCTCACATCAAGGTAGGATTAATAATAAAAAGATAAGGGCATGGGATCTGGAGTCAGGTATGAGCTGGCATACTGATCCTTCTACCAACTCGAATATACCTTTTGTAATTTACATAGTTAGCCCCTCTGTAGATTGCTTTCCTTATTGCAGACAGGGAATAAAAATATCAGTTGGTCCTTGCCTAAAGGCTGGTTCTTTCCCCTTCTAATGCCTTCCTTTCCCTTCGAGTACTGAATATCATTGATCTGAAACTTAGGCTGAAACAAAAAACTTAAAACCTGGGAAATGTATCTTTCAAATGATGTAGCATAATTGCCAACCTGATGTTTTATGAGACAATGGAGTAAAAATGGTATCAGGGCCCCTAATCCCTTGGTCTGGCTGTGCATTTTTTGGCACTGATCCCAGACTAAATATAGCAAGTCTTGCTCCTTGGGTCAATGTAATTTCTAATCCCTAGGTTGAATGAGCAAACCTTCCTAGACAGGATTGAATTCACAAATGCATTTAGGTAGACATTAGATATATCTAACAGTGTACCATCAAGTGAAAACAGATCATCAACATTAGCTCAGCTAACTGAAAAGAAACTTGCATTAGGAAACCAGCAATCTCACCAACAAATCCTGCTGGGGATTGACTAAACATAATTGTTAATTGAAAAAAAAAATTAAAAATAGAGTATTAGGGGTATAGTTTCCCACTGATAGTTGCACATAATTCCCCTAAGTGTTAATGGAAGCTCAGCAAGTGCATCATCGGAAGATTATGCCTCTTAACATCCACGTTCATCTGTCAGTCTTCCATTTTACAGACTTTTGAAGGGGGGAGGAAAAGGAAAGAAAATCCTGTGGAATTTTCAAGGCTTTTTAAGTAGGAAGGGTCCATCTCTTTACACTTACCAATTCACTAAACCACAGCCTTAGCTTTAAAATGGCTAAACTGTTTGGAATCATGGGTTCCCATCCCTGGAGGAGAGACTTTGCTCTTTATCTTTCTAAAATAGATTAACGGGATTTCATCTAATTTACCCCATGAAGGGTAAGCTTTAAAAAACCCAGTCCCCTCTGATTTGCATGGACATGAAAGGATTTCATTTTCTGTGTGTGTCCTTGGCCAAAACGCCTCTGAATTCTTGGGCTTACAGAAAGCTGAGAACCAGCTTTGTGTTCCCAGAATATCAGTAAACATTAAATTTTGTGCCTTTATATTTTCATTCATTTCAATTGAAATAAACAAGCCTGTATTTTCCAGTTTTGTCACTAACTCAAATCAATTTCTGTGGTGGAAGAAAGTTACTATCACAACTCAGTGTGAAATGTCAATGAGAAATTTAAGACTGCTGTTTCTGTGACCATTTCTAATGATTGCGATGGCAGGCTGAGGCTGCTTTCACAGTGGCCTTATAAGCCATACTCAAACAAGACCTTGTATTTCTACGCAACCCCTCCTGTAAAACAACCATTCAATGTAACTGAGACTTAATAAGCCATACTTTTAACAATTTGTTTGGCATGTGGCTTGTATGCATTATCTATGATTGCCACAATAAATTCCCACAAGTTTAGCTGCTTAAAACAACCCAAATGTATAATCTGACAGTTCTGTAGGTCAGAAATCTGCTTGGATCTCACTGGGCTAAAATCAAGGTGTTGGCAGGGCTACATTACATTCTGGAGGCTCTAGGGGAGAATCTGTTTCCTTGCCTTTTCCAGCTTCTGTTGTTCTTAGGTGCCGTCAGGTTGGTTCTGACTCAATGTGACTCGGTGTACAACAGAATGAAACCCTGCCCGGTCCTGCGTCATCCTCACAATCATTGCTATGGTTGAGCCCTGTGATGGTTAAGATTGTGTGTCAGCTTGGCTGGGCCATGATTCTCTGTGTTTTAATGTAATCACTCCCATGACTGAATATACTGTGAGTAGCCAATCAGATGAAAGGGAGTCTCCTTGGGGGTGTGACCCGCATCTGAATATAAGCAGATGTTCTGGCTTTTTGCTCTCTCTGGATCCTGCGGCTGTTTCCTGTCGTCTCATCTCCCGTTCTTGGGACTTGAGCTGTCAGCTTATCTCCCAAACCTGGGATTCGTTGATCTGCACAGCCTGTGAGCGGGAGCCTTGCTCTCTGACCTTCTGATCTTGGGCTTGCCCGCTTCTGCAGCTGTGTGGTTTGGGAGAGGCCTCTACCCTGATCTACAGACTTGGGACATTCTAGCCTCTACAGTCACGTGAGTTGTTTCCTTGATATAATCTCTGTCTCTCTATATATATTTATACACTTTACTGGTTTTGCTACTCTAGAGAACGCAGCCTAAGACAAGCCCATTGTTGCAGCCAGTGTGTCAATCCATCACGTTGAGGGTCTTCCTCTTTTTCACTGATCCTCTTCTTTACTGAGCATGATGTCCTTCCCCAGGGACTGGTCCCTCGGGATAACATGTCCAAAGTACGAGAGACAAGGTCTCACCATCCTTGCTTCTAAGGGGCATTCTGGCCGTACTTCTTCCAAGAAAAATTAGTTCATTCTTTTGGCAGTCCATGGTATATTCAATATTCTTCTCCAACGCCATAATGCAAATGTATCCACTTTTCTTCCGTCTTCTTTATTCATTGTCCAGCTTTCACATGCATATGAGGTGACTGAAAATATAATGGCTTGGGTCAGGTACACCTTAGTCCTCAAGGTGACATCGTTGCTTTTTAATGCTTTAAAGAGGTCTTTGCATCAGATTTGCCCAATGCAATGCATCGTTTGATTTCTTGACTGCTGCTTCAACAGGTGTTGATTGTGGCTCCAAGTGAAATGAAATCCTTGACAACTTCAATATTTTGTCTGTTTATTAGAATGTAGCCTATTGGTCCAGTTGTGAGGATTTTTGTTTTTTTTTATGTTTGGTGTAACCATACTGAAGTCTTTAGTCTTTGATCTTCATCAGTGAGTGCTTCAAGTCCTCTTCACTCTCAGCAAGCAATGTTGTGTCATCTGCATAATGCAAGTTGTTAATGGGTCTTCCTCCAATCTTGATGCCACGTTCTTCTTCATACAGTCCAGCTTCTTTGATTATTTGCTCAGCATACAGACTGAATTAGTATGGTGAAAGGATACAACTCCGATGCACACCTTTCCTGATTTTAAACCACGCGGTATCCCCTTGTTCTGTTGAACAATTGCCTCTTGATTGACGTACAGGTTCCACATGAGCACAATTAAGTGTTCCGGAATTCCCATTCTTCACAATGTTATCCATAAGTTGTTATGAGCCACACATTCAAAAGCCTTTTATAGGCAATACAACACTGGTAAACATCTTTGCTTTCAGCCAAGATCCCCTGACATCTGTAGTGATGTTCTTTGTTACACATCCTCTTCTGAATTCAGCTTGAATTTCTGGCAAGTCCCTGTCGGTGTAATGCTGCAACCATTTTTGAATTATCTCCAGCAAAATTTTACCTTGTGTGATATTAATGATATTGTTTGATAATTTCCACATTCTGTTGGATCGCCTTTCTTTGGAATGAAAAACATGGATCTCTTCCAGTTGGTTGGCCATGTAGCTGTCTTCCAAATTTCTTGGCATAGATGAGTGAATACTTTCAGAGTTGCATCCATTTGCTGAAACATCTCAATTGGTATTCCATCAATTCCTGGAGACTTGTTTTTCACCAATGCCTTCAGTGCAGCTTGGACTTTTTCCCTCAGTACCATCGCTTCTTGATCATATGCTACTTCCTGAAATGGTTGGACATCAACCTATTCTTTTTGGTACAGTGACTCTGTGTATTCCTTCCATCTTGTTTTAATGCTTCCTGTTCCGGCTTTTAAAGGTGCTATATTCCTTGACTTGCGGTCCCCTCCCATCTTCAAAGCCAGCAATTGCCATGTGCATCTTTCTCAGGTGGCATCACTCTGACAGACTTCTGCTTCTCTCACTTTTATGAACACTTGTGTTACATTGGACCCACCTGAATTAAGGTCAGCTGATTATTAAACTTGATTCCATCTGCAACTGTAATTCCTCTTTGCCATGTAACATATTCGTATGTTCCAGGAAATAGGTTGTTAAAATTTTTGCCTACCACATCCTGTTTTTCCAGTAAACAAATGAACAAAAATAATAATAACAATAAGATCAATAAATCTGTCTTTTTTAGGAGATTAAAATTAATATCCTTGTCATTTGGCTTGAGAATTTGGAGCAACTGTTTTTAAATCACAAATTCCAAGTGAGCCTTGTGGAACTAGGGTAGACTTCCCAGAATTGTGGCAGTCACATAAGTAGGTAGAATAGAGTTCTAAGTCCTCTGGGGCTCACCTCTTGTTTCAAACAGTAAACTGGGTGTAAACTATTTCTTTCTTGCAGGTGTCTGCAGGGAAGAGTTTAAGAATGTAACATTCTAACTTGCACCGGGCTGAAGGGAGCTGGATAAGTCTTTCCGTCAAAGGTTAAATTGTAGTTCTTTGTTATAGACTCCATGAGTCCCTGGGTGGTGCAAACGGGTCAACGAGCTTCACTGCCAACTAAGAGGTAGGAGATTGGAGTCCACCCAGAGGCACCTCAAAGAAAGGCCTGGAGATCTACCTCTGAAAAACTGGCCACCGAAACCCCTATGGAGCACAGTTCTACTCTGACACACATGGCGTTGACATGAATTGGAATTGACTCCACGGTGATTGGTTAACTGATTAAGACTCTAACTACCAGTAAAAAATCTGTTGCTGACAAGTTGATTCAGACTCACAGCGACTCTATAGGAGGCAGTAGAACTGCATCATAGGGTTTCCAAGGCTGTAATCTTTATGGAAGCAGACTGCTACATCTTTCTCCCGAGCAGCAGTTGGTGGGTTCGAACCTCTGACCTTTTGGTTAGCAGCTGAGCGCTTAACCACTGTGCCACAAGGGCTCCTGACTCTGAGTACAGTACTGGTAAATCCAGGGAAGACAACTTTGGTAGAGAGTGGCTTTCATTAGTAGCTGGGACATAATTGGATACTTATCCCATAATCAATACATCTTTTTCTTTCTCTGATCATTTTGGGGAGGGAGTCATCTTTATTTCCCCTTCTTCCTCAGGTCCCCTTTCCCCATTTCTCCCCTACTTTTGTCTTTGATCTGCAAGGGATACACAGTGCCTCTCATATGGAAAGGTATAAATTGCTATTCTGTGAAAACATGTGCAGCTTTTATAGTAGAATCCTATGTAGTTGTGACAACTACTAAAGTGGACTTGGCTAGGACTATTTTTCTCCATCGCTTTCTCATTTTCCCTCTGATCATTTAAAAAGTATGATAGAAAAAGTTTTTCCCAAGTTGAAAGATTCAGACATGTTAGTCAAGGGAAAAATATAAAGAAATACTTTAGAATTTGGGGAGTAAGAAGAGGAAATCGTATTCCTAGGTACTGGTAGTGGACTGTTTCTGCACCCGTCCACCTCTAACCCCTCACGTCCATACCAGCCCTTTCAGAATGGACCCAAGAGACCTTCCTGCACGCCTAGAAGTATAAACTTTACAATATGCTTAGATTCTTCCTGTTTGCTCCTGCTGATAACTTGTGCTAACTGAAATCTATTCTCAAAAAATAACAGGGCGTGGTCTGATTTCAGACCCTTCTGGATAACAAAATAAAAGCTCTCATTTCATACATTTTTTATTATAATGACAATTGTAATTGTTAGGTGCCATCAGTTGATTTCAACTCATAGTGACCCCACGTGGCAGATTAGAACTGCCCCATAGGGTTTTCTAAGCTGTGATCTCTATGGTGGAGGTCCAGTGGTGCAGTAGTTAAGAGATACAGCTGCTAACCAAATGGTCAGCAGTTCAAATCCACCAGCTGCTCCTTGGAAATCCTATGGGGCAGTTCTACTCTGTCCTATAAGGTCGCTATGAGTCAGAATGGACTCAATGGCAATGGGTTAATCTTTACGCGAGTGGTTCACCAGGTCTTTCGCCTGCAGAGCCACTGGGTAGGTTCAAACTGCCAACCTCTCGGTTGGCAGCTAAGTGCTTAACTGTTGTGCCATCAGGGCTCCTACAATTGTGGTAGGCAGCCTCTAAGATGGCCCTAATGATCTGCGATTCCTTGAATGTAGGTTGGACCTGGTGAAAACCTAGTGACTTGCTTCTAACCAATTGAGTACGAAAAAGTGATGGGATGTCAGTTCCGAGATCAGGCTACGAAAAGATTCTGGCTTCCACCGTGCTTGCTCAGATTGTTCTCTTATGTGTTCGCTCTGATGAAATTATCAGCGACCATGTTGTGAGCTGCCCTGTAAGAGGTCCATGTGGCAGGGAACTGAGGCAAGCTTTCAGGCAACAGTCAGGGAGGAACTGAAGCCCTGAATCCAACAACTATCCAGGAACTGAATTCTGCCAACAACCGCTTGAGTGAGCGTGGAAATGGATCCTTTCATCATACCTTGAGCCAACTGCAGTCCTTGAGGCTGAGGCATCTGGCATAGCTGTGCCTGAATTCCTGACCCACAAAAACTGTGAGAAAATAAGTGCTTATTGTTTTAAACCTCTAAATTTGGGTGTAATTTGTTCCATAACAATAGATAACTAATTCAACAGTGAAATAGCATTACAGAAAGTTTGGAAAATAGAGAGGAAAAGAATCACCTGTAATTCTACTATTCAATTCTCAGCACTGCTTTAATTTTTGCATGATTTATTCCAGTTTGTAATCATAGGTATACACATATATTTATACTGCTGTTAAACATAATGTGGATAAAATTTTTCTTCCTATTTTTTCACTTAACATTAAGCCATAAGTATTTCCATGTTGCTATAATAATCTTTATAATTATAGTTTTTAATGGTTGCATAATATTCTCTCAAGTGGAAGAAAAATAACTTGTCTTATTTCCTTATTCTCCCTGGGCATTTTGGTTGCTTTCTATTTTATTTGCAATTAAAAATAATGTAGCAACCATCATTTTTGTAGAGGTGATACTGTCTTTCTTTTGGATTAGGAAATATTCCAGTAACTTTGATTACTGGGCCAGAGGGTTTGAATCATGTCCCTGTAACTCTTGAAATTCAATGTGAGTAGAGAGCTCATTTCACAGCCAGCACTGACTTAGAGGTTGATGCATGCATAGGGTTTTACTTCCAAGAGTTGTCTCTGCTTGCACAGAGGGGCTCCCTGACCAGGTGCACTGACCTGAAGCTTGGTGAATAGTTGGTGAGTTTACTAGATAACAGGACTTGAATTTTAGCAAGCAGTAATAGTAATAATAAACTGTTAAACATCATACACTACTATATAGGACTTGGGTACATTGACTTGAAATTGGTAAGGTGTTTTTATAGATTTTATTCATGTAAAACTATGAACTCTAAATAAAAGAAAATAGTATTACGTCCCTGGTTTCCTCATTTTCAAAGCAGGAATACAAATACCCGCTATAGAGGGCTGTTGTGAGGATTAAGCGAGGAAACCTATATGAAAATACTCTGAGGTTTTATTACTATTGTAATAGCAAGTTTGAACTATCATGCATTAACATGATTTTAATAATTTGTAAAATGGCTTACAATTGATTATGGTTTTGGCAAAATTTCCTTATAAGGAAAGGCAGTATATTGTAGCATCTAAGAGCATGGTCCATAAAGTTAGACAAGCTGGATTTGAGTCCTGAATCTAAGTAATATTAGTATGACCTTGGGGAATGTACTTAATTTTTTTAAACCTCAGATTCCTCTTCTACAAAGTGGGGAAAATAATGGTACATAATAATACTTAATAATAATGATGTGAAATTCTATGCACAAAGTAGTTAGTATAGTGCTTGGCATATAGTGAGCACTTAATAAGTGCTAGCTATCATTTATCATCATCATCATAATCACAACCTTTTAAATAGGTTGTTCATTCTTTGAATAATGCAGCTTCTGGCACTTTACTCCCTCAGTTATACGTATACAACACTGCAATAAGGTTTTGAATAATATTTGTGAATAATATTCATGTTTTGAACAAGTTGTGATAGTATCAGGATTGTAAGAGATGTTAATTGGGGTGATTTGCCTTAAACTTGAACGATCAACTTTTTACACTACCAGGCAGATTTCAATGTCAGATGAAGTGCAGTGGGAAAGAAGATAAAACAATGAGAGAAAGAGAGAGAGGGAGAAAAGAGTAGAAAGAGAACCAGGGAAGATCCTGATTTTAAGCTAATATGGAAAAAAGTAGAAAAAGAGGAAGTCAATATACAACCAACACTCTTGTGAGCTAGGGAGGAGTAGACAAACAAGAAAACCTAATTACAGAAAACTTGCTTTTCCCAGCATTATACGGCCAATTTTCCACCAAAGTGGGATTAGAACCTAGGCTCCAGATTCTCTGATTCTCTTTACTTGTGGTCACTGTTCAGGGACTAATTTGGAAGGAAGCCTTTCTACTTTAAATTACTGAGTCTTTACACAGACACAAACACATGGAGAATGGATAAAGCACAGCTGTGCTGGAGACCTTTGCCTTCAAGATCCACTCCACCTTCTGCATCTTACTCTCTAAACCAGGAGTCTGATCTGTAGGGACTACATCAAAGGGTTCCCTTGCCCTCCAGCTTCCTGTTGGTATTGGCCAAGGGAAATTCTGGTAGGAGACTGGAGGGAAGAGAGTGAGTATTTATTCCTCGGGTTTCCTCCCTGAGAGGTTTCTTCAGACTGGCTGCGTCCTGGCGCCTGTCTGGCAGCCCTCTGCATGTAGCCTCTATCTTCAGGTTCCAGTAACTTTTCCATATCCTTGGCTCTTACTGCAGGGTAGTAACGTGCGTCTGTCAACCCCCACACATCTGTCAGTTTGTCCTACTGCGGGAGCTTATGTGTTGCTGTGATGTTGGAAGCTACGCCACCAGTATTCAAATACCTGCAGGGTCACCCATGGGGGAGAGGTTTCAGCTGAGCTTCCAGACTAAGACAGACTAGGAAAAAGGACTTAGCGGTCTACTTCTGAAAAAAATTAGCCAGCGAAAACCTTATGAATAGCAGCAGAACATTGTTAGATATAGTGCTGGAAGATGAGCTCTTCAGTTTGGAAGGCACTCAAAAGATGACGGGGAAGAGCTGCCTCTTCAAAGTAGAGTCAACCTTAATGATGTGGATGGAGTCAAGCTTTCGAGACCTTCATTTGCCAATGTGGCATGACTCAAAACGAGAAGAAACAGCTGCAAATATCCATTAATAATTGGAACATGGAATGTACGAAGGATGAATCTAGGAAAATTGGAAATTGTCAAAAATGAAATGGAATGCATAAACATTGATATCCTAGGCGTTAGTGAGCTGAAAGGGACTGGTATTGGCCGTTTTGAATCAGATAATCATATGGTCTACTATGCTGGGAATGACAACTTGAAGAGGAATGGCATTGCATTCATCGTTAAAAAGAACATTTCAAGAACTTTCCTGAAGTACGATGCTGTCAGTGATAGGATAATATCCATACGCCTACAAGGAAGACCAGTTAATATGACTACTATTCAAATTTACACACTAACCTCTAAGGCCAAAGATGAAGAAATTGAAGATTTTTACCAACTTCTGCAGTCTGAAATTGATTGAATATGTAATCAGTATGCATTAATAATTAGTGGTGATTGAAATGTGAAAGCTGGAAACAAAGAAGAAGGCTCAGTAGTTGGAAAATACGGCCTTAGTGATAGAAATGATGCTGGAGATCACATGATAGAATTTACAAGACCAATGACTTCTGCATTGCAAGTACCTTTTTTCAACAACATAAACCATGACTATACATGTGAACCTCACCGGATAGAAAACACAGGAATCAAATCGACTACATCTGTGGAAAAAGATGATGGAAAAGCTCAATATCATCAGTCAGAATAAGACCAGGGGCCGACTGTGGAACAGAGCATCAATTGCTCATATGCAGCTTCAAGTTGAAGCTGAAGAAAATTAGAACAAGTCCAGGAGAGCCAAAGTATGACCTTGAGTATATCCCACCTGAGTTTAGAGACCACCTCAAGAATAGATTTGACGCATTGAACACTAATGAACAAAGACCAGACGAGTTGTGGAATGACATCAGAGACATCATACATGAAGAAAGCAAGAAGTCATTAAAAAGAGAGGAAAGAAAGCAAAGACCAAAATGAGTGTCAGAAGTGACTCTGAAACTTGCTCTTGAATGCCAAGTAAATGGAAGAAATGCTGAAGTGAAAGAGCTGAACAGAAGGTTTCAAAGGGTGGCTCGAGAACACAACATAAAGTATTATAATGGCATGTGCCAAGAGCTGGAGATAGAAAACCAAAAGGGAAGAACACACTCAGCATTTCTCAAGCTGAAAGAACTGAAGAAAAAATTCAATCCTTGAGTTGCAATAGAGAAGGATTCTATGGGCAAAATACTGAACGATGCAGGAAGCATTATAAGAAGATGGAAGGAATACACAGAGTCACACTACCAAAAAGAATTCGTCAATCACTTCAGGAGGTAGCATATGATCAAGAACCCATGGTACTGAAGGAAGAAATCCAAGCTGCACTGAAGGCATTGGCGATAAAAAAGGATCCAGGAATTGACAGAATACCAATTGAGATGTTTCAATAACAGATGCTGTGCTGGAAGCACTCGCTTGTCTATGCCAAGAAATTTGGAAGACAGCTACCTGGCCATCTGACTGGAAGAGATCCATATTTATGCCTATTCCAAAGAAGGCTGATCCAACTGAATGCAGAAATGATCGAACAATGTCATTAATATCACACACAAGTAAAATTTTGCTAAAGAGCGTTCAAAAACGGTTGCAGCAGTACATCGACAGAAAACTGCCAGAAATTCAAGCCGAATCCAGAAGAGGACATGGAGTGAGGGATGTTATTGCTGATGTCAGATGGATCCTGGCTGAAATCAGAGAATACCAGAATGATGTTTATCTGTGTTTTATTGACTATGCAAAGCATTTGACTGTGTAGATTGTAACAAATTATGGATAACATTATGAACCCGAACACTTAATTGTGCTCATGAGGAACGTGTACATAGATCAAGAGGCAGTTGTTTGGACAGTACAAGGGGATACTGTGTGGTTTGAAGTCTGGAAAGGTGTGTGTCAGAGTTGTGTCCTTTCACGATATTTATTCAGTCTGTATGCTGAAGAAATAATCCAAGAAGCTGGACTGTATGAAGAAGAATGAGGCATCAGGATTGAAGAAAGACTCATTAACAAGCTGTGTTATGCAGATGAGCCAACCTTGCTTGCTGAGAGTGAAGAGGGCTTGAAGCACCTATAGATGAAGATCAAAGACTATCACCTTCAGTATGGATTACACATCAACATAAAAAAACCAAAAATCCACACAAATGGACCAATAAGCAACATCATGATAAATTGAGAAAAGATTGACGTTGTCAAGAATTTCATTTTACTTGGACCCATAATCAACACCCGTGGAAGCAGCAGTCAAGAAATCAAAAGATGCATTGCATTGGGCAAATCTTCTGCAAAAGACCTCTTTAAAGTGCTAAAAAGCGAAAATGTCGCTTTAAGGACTAAGGTGCACTTGACCAAGCCATGGTGTTTTCAGTTGCCTCACATGCATGCGAAAGCTGGACAATGAATAAGGAAGACGGAAGAAGAATCGACGCCTTTGAGTTATGGTGTTGGCGAAGAATAGTCAATATACCATGGACTGCCAAAAGAACGAACAAATCTGTCTCGAAATAAGGATAGCCAGAATATTTCTTAGAAGTGAGGATGGTGAGACTTCATCTCATATACTTTGGACTTATAGTCAGGAGGAGCCAGTCCCTGGAGTAGGACATCATGCTTGGTAAAGTGGAGGGTCAGCAAAAAAGAGGAAGACCCTCAAAGAGATGGATTGACACAGTGGCTGCAACAATGGGCTCAAGCGTAACGACCATCATGAGGATGGCGCAGCACCAGGCAGTGTTTTGTTCTGTTGTATGTAGGGTCACTGTGAGTCAGAACCAACTCGATGGCACCTAACAACAGCCCCAGGGTATTAAGTACTATCCTTGTTGATTCCCTATAACCTGTCCACACCTTTGTAAATAGTCCTTTTACCAAAAACCAAAACCAAATCAGTTACCATCGAGTCGATTTCTACTCATGGTGACCCCATGTGTGTCAGAGTAGAACTGTGCTCCGAGGGTTTTTAATGGCTGATTTTTTGGTAAGTAGACCCCCATGTCTTTTTTTCTGAGGCACGTCTGGGTGGACTCAAATCACCAGCCTTTCAGTTAGCAGCTTAGTGTGTTTCCTGTTCACACTACCCAGGGACCCCTAAACTCTCCTGAAATTATCCCATTTTATGTGTACCATCTGTTTTCTGCTGGGACTATGACTCATCCACACAAACTTTATTGCCACTAACCATAACTTTGGTGAAGAAAGAGGACGAGTCCTGGACAAAGGGGAATCTGATTTCTTACTACTCCAGACTGAGTTAGGTATATGATGATGGCAAAGAAAGGTGAGTGAAGTTATTCCAACAGTGATGAATCCTCAAGAACATTGAATTCGTCCTTCTCCAGTCAAAGGTGAGATGACATTTCCACAATGGGGTCCCACCAGGTCAAGAGGAGAAGCCTGGACTGGGTGGTGTCCTGTTGCCCTGGACTGTCCTGGAGAGGTGGCCGCCAGATCCCTCCCTTGAATATAGCCTGGACTCTTATCAAGAGTGGCCAGACAACATGGGGCTGGGATTCCTAGGCATCTACCAATTTCAAAGAAGTAATTTAAAAGCCAACTAAACTCTCACATCTCAAAGCTACCATTGGTGCCTGAATTACAGTATTATAATCAAGCTTTATATCTAAAGCTTTCAGGCTTTGAAAACTTTAAGGAACAGTCTAGTGACCAAAGAAAGTCTCATTTCAAAATGTCATTTGTTTGGAGGGTCCTAGATTCCAGAGAAGAGATTTTCCTGGAATCCCAATCAACACACCTCTGTTGTCCTATGTGGGGAAGGCAGCCTTGGGGCATTTGCCACTTTGTGTTGACTCTTGAGGATGCTCTTTATACATTCAACAGAGCACGGTCAGTCCCCAATGCTACCAGGCTCCAGCCAGGTGTGAGGGCTTCCTTTATTCTGTGAGCAACGGCAAGGTCCAACTCTAACCTAATCTCCAAACCCATCAACTGTCCACATTGCTCTCTGCTTAGAGAACTGCTTCTAGCCTGAATTCTTTATCCATTACTTTGGTGCGTGGCTTTGTTGAGGCTATCTTTTACTATTACTTCAAAGATTTATGCTAATTTATTAACTGAAGTATTTATTAAGTTCTATAATGGGCTATAATGGAGCCCTGTAGTATAGTGGTTAAGAGCTTGGCTGCTAACCAAAAGGTCAGAAGTTCAAATCTGCCAGCTGCTCCTTGGAATCCCTTTGGGGTAGTTCTACTCTGTCATATAGGGTTGCTATGAGTTGGATCCAGCTCAACGGCACCTAATAACAATGCAGTGGTCAGGGATTGGGCTATAATGGGCAGCTGTGAATATGATAAATACAGTTCCTACTGTTGTGGAGTCTAGTGGAGGACACAGATACATAAAAAGGTATTTACACATGTTTGTTTCTTGTTTTGCCCACTTCATTGTGAGCACTGTCATATCTATTGTTTTGTATCTATCGAGTACCAAGTATATAGGTGACATTCAGTAAATGCTTTACTTTATAATTTCCTCCTAATAGGTCTAAGTTTGTTACTCTGCCTGCCTTGGTGTCAAAGCCATGGGGTCTGCCTCAAGGCAAAGAAGGAAATCAGATTGGAAAATCTGACACCTGCTTAGCTCTTTCTGTACACTCTAGCACAGCTGTCAAATCAGACTAGATAGCTCCAGGTGTCCCTTAGATAGGGCCTGTGATGGTTAAGTTATGTGTCAACTTGGCTAGGCCATGATTCTCAGTGGTTTGGCAGATATTATGTAGTCACCCTTCATTTTGTGATCTGATGTGAGTAGCCAATTAGTTAAAAGGGAGGTTTCCTTGGAGGCGTGGACTACATTCAGTATATATAGATGTTCTGGCAAAGCTCACTCTCTCTGGATCCTGCATTCGATCTTGCATTTGCCTTGTCATCCTCTAACTCCAGTTCTTGGGACGTGAGCCAGCAGCTTGCCCCATGACCAGCAGATTTTAGGTTTGTCAGCCCCTGCTACCATGTGAATTAGGAGATGCCTCCAGCCTATGGCTGGACCTATGGATTTGGGACTTACCAGCCTCCACAATTTCGTGAGCCATTTCCTTAAAATAAATCTCTCTATATAGTTATATATGTGCTTCACTGGTTTTGCTCCTCTAGAGAAACCAGCCTAAGACAGGTTGGACCCAACATTCTATTTCTTCTTCCTGGACCTACAGGTGCTCTCCTCACTGATGAGCCTCGTTAGCCCAGTGCAAAGAACCCTTTTGAGCAAGGAAAAGAAAAGGCAGAAGGGGAAAGAACAAGAAGCTTGGTGGCTAAACCAACCTTAGTTCTTGGAGTAAGAGATAGTATTCTCCAAACCACCTTATTGAAGGGAACAGAAAAAGGAAAGACTATCTCAAGCTCCCTGGAATTTAGTTGCTATTTATTACTTTAGTTTTTTGCTAAATTCTGAATATTTATTGCCACTAGTTGATAAATTTTGCTAATGTTTTTTAAATAATTTATTTAAATTAATATATTTTGAGATTGGGTATGGTTTGCTTAATTATTAATTTAACTTCCAACATTTTTGGTCTTTTTTACTTTTAGTTAAAACGAATTTTATTTGTTGAATGGATCAGGATTTGCATGATGGAAATGATTCTCTGCAAGGAAACTGAGTAAATTTAAATGGATGGTAGCTCTTAGATTGGTCACTGTCGCTTTGTATTAATGTCACTCCTTCCATCTAGATGCCCAAATATTCAAATTAAAAATGTATATTAGTTATAAAATTATAATTACATTAATGACTTCAAATTTTTATGTTTATGGTAGTTTTCTATTTTTGTACTTTAATTTTCACTCATTTTCCCCACTGTTACAGTTTTTCCTTAAGATTGTTACCTTGACCTGCCAGCATGGCCATGTCATATTTGTAGTAGTTTACTCGTGATATTAGGCCTTCTTTTTAATCTTCTGTCCATTGGAACTTCTTCCCTCATTTGTGTTTGCAAGTCACTAGGTAACAGGACCCTCTGCTGCTTACTCTGCTTCTGGATTAAGTCCTAAATAGCTCTTCTAGATCCAATCAGGTTCTCCCTTGTACCACTGAGACTTACTCCACTAGTGACTCTAACTCGTTTGCCCATCTACTTCTTGGTCTTTGGCTTAGAAGCACACCATTTATCTTCCAACTTACAAATTTGGCATCTGCTAATGGCCCCATTCCAGCAAGGGCCACCTTTGGACATGCTGTGACAGGCTCTACTTAGGAAGGGAAATGATGCTCCCATTGGCTTTGTCCCGGGCTTGAGGTGGAACCCAGATGCCGTGTTCATTTAAAAAATTATTTTTTTAATTAAACGTTGAATTGTGGAAGCTGGTGGGATGGATAGGATACAGGTAGGCTTAGTGCTAAATATTATGGATTTAAGTCTTAGCAGAATTAGAATATGCATTGGCAGAAAATCCATAACTAATATTTGCAGCTATTAGTTTAATATTGTCAGGCTGTTATACTGTTCAAATTCTTTTTATAACTAGGATGAATTCACTGGAATTGTATAAAACATAACTGTCCTTAAGGAATCTCTACCAGAAGTAGAATTATTTTCAAGGTAGAGAAAAAAGTTTAAGATTTAAGACTAGGATCACCTAGGCAGAATGAACCAAAACTCTAAGATGTATCAGTTAGGATTAGGTCTAGTTGCAAGTAACTAAAATAATGATGGCTTTACCAAGATGGAGCTTTTTTTATCTTTCATGTAAAAGTCTAAGAGTAGGCAGTCCTTGAAGTCATCAGGAGTCCGGAATCCTCCTTTCTGTTTTACCGTCTTTAGTGTTCTATTTCATGGTCCAGAGTAGCTGGTGGAGCTCCAGCAATCACTTTTGCATCCCAACCAACAGGAAAGAAAGATACCATATACATATTTTTTTGCTTATATCAAATTGGAGCTTAGTCATAGGGCTATACTTAGCTGCCAGGGAAGCTGGGAAATAGCTTTATTCCAAGTGGATACATGCCCAACTACAAATCAGGAGTACTATTGTAAGGAAGAAGGAAAGAATAGATATTGGGGAATAGACAAATATGATGTAACGAGGGGTAATTGGGGGTAAAGGATCCATAAGCATTTCATGAAAAGAAGTCCCCAAACATCTTGGTCCTTCCACATTAAATAAATAATTAAAAAGTACATGAAAATAATTTTCAGGAACATTTTAATAATAGAACCACAGCACGTCTCTCAAGAACCTGGTATTATAAGCACATCAGAAGTTATTACGCTTCATGCAGGTGTTGGGGATGAAGAAGAGTTAGTGAATGCTGAAAACAAAGACCTCAGAGATGTATGGGTAAATGGACTCTAGAAGCATAACAGCAGCCTGTCCCAAGGTGAGGAATGATTTTGATTGTTGTCAGTGGAGTTACTCTGAATCACAGATTTGGGACTTTGGGTGTTTTTATTTTCGTCAGATCCTCCTAAACAGTATTTCTCTACTTGGCTTCTCAGATCAGAGAAACTGAAATTGGAACTCCAAAAGACAGCAGTGGTTTTCTTCAAAGGAGTATTTTCCTCCCAAATGAGTCGGTTTCAATCCCTTTTTGCTATTTCCTGCAGAAATAACATATTTACCCAGTGGTACTTTAACTTAATGTGCTTAACTTGCTATCAGGGAGTGATTTACGTACTAGGAAAAATAGAGTTCGCTGAGTTTTCGTTAAAAAGAAAAATAAAGGAATTTTTTTCCATGAGCCACCAGAATGCTCACCAGCACATTTTGGCCTCACTTGTTCCCTGCAGAGGATCCCTGGACCTAAACTCCTCGAGGGTGGGGACTCTCAGTTTCAACTGGTACCCCAAGTGCCTCACACAGTGCCCGGCATAAAGCTGGCTCTTAATAAATAGTGAAATAATTGAAGATGGTTCATCAGTGACAATGACATAAAAGCCCATAATAAAAATTAATAGCATAGTCTTTGGTTAGTCTTGAGTCATCTCTAGTAGTTCTAAGACAAAAGGAAATTCATAGCAAGATGGCACTGTGAAGCTTTTGTAATGAAGTGATAAAGGAAAAATATTTATTTGGCAACTATCTTCAGTGAGAAAAACCAACAGCTCTAAACCGCAATGAAACAAAGAAAACCTGATCTATGACAGCCTAAGCATTTTACCATACCCGACTTCAGGACACATGATTATTCCTTTTGCTACTTCTGTTTGTCAGTTCTTCCCATTTGCCAAAATAAAGATGTCCTTTCCCCAGCCAAACCTCAGCGGCGAGGGTGAACTAATGACTTCAGAATGGGAGACAGATGCTTCCTGCAGGATGATTACCGGTGCGGATTAAAAACGTGTAAGCAGGACCGGCTACAGAAGTTGTGAGGCCCAATGCAAAATGAAAATGTGGGGCACCTTGTTCAAAAAGCTGGAAAAATGGCACCACTAGAGGTACTAAAATACAAAGCTTTTTCTTGACTTGTTTCTCTCTTGACTTGTCATGGCGTTTTTTATTTGCTATTGAATGACACTCTAAGTAAAGAAGAAGAAAAAAAAAATTATGCTATTAGCATGATTTTTATCATTCATCTTTATAGTGTGCAAGGCCAGTTTTTAATGCAAATATAAGAACATTGAGCTTGCATGTGGAGTTACCGAAATTACACATTTTGTATTTTGTAGCTCATACATACATATGCATTTCGTTCTTACCAGAACACTGAAAATATGAAACAAAACGAACCCGACTGGTTTTGTTTCACTTCCTGATAAACACATATCCTACCAACACTCTGTGGAGGCTGACAGCTTCCACAACACACTTCCCTTGTACTTGCTTTGAGTCTCACTGAACTCCCAGATGGGTCCACTGGGATTTTGTGCCCATGAAGCATCAGGAATGCTACTGCAGATGGGGTGGCAAGGATCGATGGACACATGCATTGCAGGTACCTGCTCACAGACATGCTCCATTGTCCCACTGGACTTCACTTACAAAACACAAGTTCAAAGATAAAATTATTAAGAATTTCAAGCCGGTGACATCCAGGCATTAAACCAAGAGTGGGCCCCCCGAGCCAAGAAGCTGGACCTGTATGTAACTCCAGTAAGAGTTACTTTCCTGTTCTTTTCTTTTTTCATATTTGAAATAACAGTAAAAGCAGTAACAAAATGAACAGATGCCGACGGGCAGTTTTAAAAAATAACATGGTAAGGGGAACTCAAGCCTGAAATTAATCTTGAAATGTTGTACAAGAGTTACTAGGGCCAAAAAAGAAAGAAAGAAAAAGAACTAGCAGCCAACGTTCAGTTGAGAGCCATCTTAAGTGCAATACTTACACAGTGTGGAAAATTAGTGAATTAAACACATTTAAAGAATGAAACATTTTTGTTTATTGCTGCAAACCTTACAACTTTTAAAAAAATAAAGTAAAAGATGACAGATAATATAAAAACCTATTCTAACAACTTTAATTTATTTTGAAAAATTTGTTGCATATATCTCTATAGCATAGCCATTTTTACCCATAATTCAGGTGGATGATATAAGTAAAGGTACCAATCTTTTTTATTTTCATGCAATAAAATTTTGTATTACTTTGTTGATGTGAGACAGCACCATAATAGCCCCAAAGAAAAATCTATCTAAACAGTTTCAATTTGAAGGGTTTAAATAAGCCATTAATTTGTTTTCATTTTAATGTATCTGATTCTATATTAGGGTGAAAAATTCAGCTATATTTTCAAAGGATGATTAAAAATATAAGTCACTATATTAGAATGATATGGAAAATCATATGTGATAAGAGGGCTATGATTAAGCCATATGCTTTCTTTGTGAATATAAAATTGTTGCTGTAAAATAAAGGTGTGTTATTTACTCACTAATAATTGTTTATAATAAAATTAATCAAATGCCAGATAATCTCAGTGCTTAATCCAGTATCCCTTTAAAATAACTTTTTCAAACACACACACACGCACTTGATTATGCATTGAACATTTTTGGAGGGACACTCAAGAATGTGTTACGTAAGCGATTCCATACCTCTGGGAGTGAGACTGGGAGTTAGGAGGGAGAACTTCTACTTTTCACCTTTTCCCCATATTCTGTTTTGTTTGAATTTTTGTTATTAACACGATTTTATTTTAATAATTAAAAAATCAAGTTAATTTTAAGAAGGCAGTCATTCAGCGGGTATACACTAAAACACACATTTCCATATACAGACATACATTGTATATGCATGTCTCTAGCATGCTTTCATTTCATTCTTGAGTTGATTCAAGGCACTGTCTAGCATGGGAGATCTTTGCATTAACAACATCATTGCAGCCTCTAGAGGAACAAGTGGCTTCAAAGAAAGATGGGATTTTTGCAATAGTAGGACTTAACTGTCGATCATGAGGAACAGCAGGTGTTATGGGCTGAATTGTGTCTCCCCTCGAAATACACTGAAGTCCTGGTACCTGTGAATCTGACCTTATTTGGAAATAGGGTCTTTGCAGATGTAATCAGGTTAAGATGGGATCATTAGGGTGCAGGGGCTTAGCAAGGGTAACAAGTGTCCAGGGACAATCTCTAAGTTGCACCCCCCACCTGCCAATTTCAAGATGAATGGACATTGACAGTGGCGATGGGTCAGCAGAAATGCCGTCCCCTCTCTTGTCCAGCTGCTTCAGTCAGGCTGCTTTCATATTTGTAGTGCCTCTGAATGTCGTTCCGTGCCTCATCTGGCACCCCCCTGGACCTGTGCCCAGGAGCAAGTGACCCCCCAGCCCCCCCTTCGCTACACCTCTGTTAGGGTGGTCCCTAATCCATTATTATTGGTGTCATTTATAAGAAGAGAAGAGACACAGAGACACACTGGGAGAACGCCATGTGATGATGGACGCACAGATAGGAAGGATGTGTTTACAAGCCAAGGAATGCTAAGGATTGCTGGCAACACCAGAAACTAAAAGGGATAGAACAAATTCTCTATTAGAAACTTCAGGGAGCATGGCCCTGCCAACAGCTTAATTCCAGACTTCTAGCCTCCAGAGGTTAAGAGCTCGGCTGCTAATCAAAAGGCCAGCAGTTCAAATCCACCAGCTGCCCCTTGGAAACCCTATGGGGCAGTTCTGTTCTGTGCAGTAGGGTCACTATGAGTCAGGAAGGACTCGACAGCAACGTTTTTTTTTAAGCCTCCAGAGCTATGGGAGAATAAATTTTTGTTGTTTTAAGCAACCGAGCTTGTAGTACTTTGTTACGGCAGCTCTAGTCAACTAATACAAGCAGTCTCCATGATCCTGTTTCAGTCATAGGTTGTATGCAAATAATGTTCTTCTATACTTTTAAAAACATGTTTTTTAAATGGAAAAATTCTAACATACACAAATGTAGAGAGAATAGTATATTGAACCCTCATATACCCATCAACTAGCTTCAACAATTATCAGTTCATGTCCAATATTGTTTCGTTTATACCGTCCACCCACTCCCTGCCTCCAACCTGTATTATTTTGAAGCAAATTCCAGACATCATATCTTTCTATCCACAAATACTTCAGTATGTATTTCTATATGATTCAAAAAAAAAGTAACAGCAATGCCATTATCGCATCTGAAAAAAAAAAAACCCAGTAATTCCTTAATATTGTTAAATATCCAATCAATGTTCAAATTTTCCTGATTGTCTGATAAAGTATTCTTTCTTTTTTTCGGTTGATTTGTCTATTGACTATAGACTGTCTTTTAATCTATAGATTATCCCTCTCTATTTTTTCTTACCATTTTCTTGTTGAAGAAGCCAGGTAATTTATCCTGTAGAGTTTTCCACAGTCTGGATTTTACTGATGGTACCCACATATTGCAATCATGTTCTATATGTACTGTATTTCTTATAAACTGGTAGTCAGATTGTGGATGCTCAATCAGAGCAGGTTATTTTTGGGGACGACTACTCCATAGTTAGTGGTGTGTATTCCCTGCTGCATCAAATCAGAAGGCATATACATAGTGCCTGGTTGTCTCTCTTTTTGTGATGTTAACATTGATCAGCGGTTCAGGTGCTGTCAGCATGGAGTATTGCAGTAGCCTCCTCACTGGTCTCTCTATTTTTCCCTTGCTGGGACCCTATGAGGGCTATTCTCTAAAGAGGGACTGAGTCTAGGTGGTTCTGCTTATCCTGGCTAAACTTGGCTGGGTGGTTCTTCCAACTTGCCTTGGCCTGGCTGGGGGGTTTTCCTGATCTCAGCTAGGGATCACTCACTAGTTGGTAGGGATCACTCGCTAGTTGGTTGGCTGTTGTCTGACCTAGGATTGCTTCTGCTGGGATGGCTCATTTGTTCTTTGTGTCTTATCCTTCAACAAGTTAGCCCGGGCATGCTTTCATGGCAATCACAGGGGTCCAAGAGCCTTTCATATTTTAAATCATCTAACTCATTAAAAGATCGTTCTTTCTTAGCAAAGCAAATTCTTCATTAGACCTCCAATTAGTTTTCAGTATAAGCATTCAATACAGATACAGTAAATGATAAATCTGACCTTTCTGAAGCTTTGGCAGTTCATTTTGTCTCTTATGTAACAGGATAAGGTTTATTATTAACGTTTTCTAGTCCTTGTACTTACACAGCTTTATAGACTTTCTGATGTGATTAAAGGTCTTTATCATTTTGTTCTTGAGCTTGTCAGTTCAATCCACACCAGAATTCTTTATTTCCTTTAATTTGTCTCATTGACTCTTTCACTTCCTGCACAATTCTTCTTCCTTTACTCTTTCTTTTGACAGCCCAAGCAGATTTAGAGAAGTCTTGTTTTAGCTGTGTCTATATAGCTGTTTGATTTTCCTTGGGAGAGTCAAGAGAAACTTGTTGCAGTTAGTGTTTATAAGCTTTCATGATATTTACTTAATGAACGTAGTATTCAGAAAATCAAGGTAGTTGTTGACTGAGTTGACAAATAAGAAAAATAAAGGGATGACAAGCACAGGTGACTGGAAGAGTCACTCTGGAAAGATGCTCATGAGGTAAGAAGTATTTTTCCACAGTGTTAGAAGCTCTGGTAGCACAGTGGTTAACCTTTCGGCTGCTAAACAAAAGGTCGGCAGTAGGAGTCTACCAGCTACTCCTTAGAACCCTATGGAGCAGTTCTACACTGTCCTGTAGGGTCCCTACGAGTCGGAATCGACTCGATAGCAACAAGTTTTGTTTTTTGTTTTTTTTTTTAATTTAGAAGAAACCAAACCAAAACCATTGTCACTGAGTCGATTCTGACTCATAGCGACCCTATAGGACAGAGTAGAACTGCACCACAGGGTTTCCAAGGAGTGGCTGGCAGATTCGAACTGCTGACTTTTTGGTTAGTAGCCATAGCTGTTAACCACTGTGCCACCAGGGCTCCAAAATGTTAAGAAAAAGTCCTGCCAAATCATTCATTTCTTCAATACTTCTTGAAGTATTAAAAACTATATATATATTTTTTCCTTGATGTGAACAAATATAATATCATATATTTTATTTACTTCTCATATTCTTCAAATCGCTTGAAAAATACTAACTCAATACTGACAAAATCTTGGAGGATACTTCAGGAAGTAGTACATTTATCTTATAGGTGGAAAAATACTTTGTCATGAAGATCATTGAGTTCACTATTTGTTTACAGTATTGTTTTTGGATGTAAAATTTACATGCAAAGAAATGCACACATCTTAAGTGTACATTCATTGAGTTTTGACAAATTATATAGTCACACTTCATAATCAATCCTTTGCTACACTCCAACTTCCTTGTCCCTTCTCCCTTCATTGAACTCGCCTGGAGAAACCAAAACGCTGCTTAAATCCAACTCTCTATCCAATAAAAATTCAACTAAACTGTTGAATTAGACAAGGGAAATAAAAAACAGATAAAGACTAGAAAAAACCAGCTATGTTCACTGTGTGTTTTAAATTCGTGATTACTAACATCAACTCTTCCCTTAATGCTTCTCAGCAGTCATACAGTACTTATCTAGTCTCTCTCCCACTCTTTAAACCAGTGTATGTCAAACTACCTGTGGTGAAGAACCAGCTTCTTAAAATTTTAAATCCATCCTGGAATACAAATTTTTAAATACACAACAAAAATGAATTACTAGAAAAATGAAATAAAACAAAAACATAAAAAAATACAGGCTCGAAATTTTTACTGTTAAATTTAACAGTCATGAGATTATACTGTCCAATTGCTATAAAAGTATCAAAATGCTTACTTTCAATTTCTGTACTTATCTTTTTGTGGACAGATAACAAAGAATTTGCAAAAAAGCACTGGTCTGCAGACCACACATTGAGTAGCACTGCTCTAAATGACTATATTGTATCTTCTTTTCCCTCAAACCTTCATCACCTTCTTGCTATTCCTCACTCTTAGCTGATGACTTGGCTTCACCAAGACACTTGAAGCAATCAGAAGAGAACTTTCCAAGCTCTCACAGTTGTGTCTACACATCCACGTGTATCTCTGCACATGTATACTATGTTTCTCTTGTGACTATGGGCTAACTGCCTATGCTCCTAGCAAGGCCAATCTCACCACTTGTGCACTAGTGCTATGCCCTCTCAACTCTAGGACATTGTTCTGGCAATTCTCCCCCTCTTTTGCATAATCATTTCCCCTTTCTCTACTATATCATTCCTATCAGCATACAATTATGCTGTTTTTTTCTCCCATCTTAGAAAACATCACTTGGCCTTACCTCCCCTTCCAGCTACCATGTTTACTTCTCTGTTCCTTTACTTCAAAATTCCTTGACTTAGTTGTTTATACCACCCATCTCTAATTTCTCTCCTTAATTCTCTCTTGAACCCGCTTTAGGCAGGTTTTCATGCCCCTACCACATTGAAACCAATGACATCCGCATTTCCAAATCCAACTGACATTTCTCAGGCCTCATCTTACTTGACCATTGGCAACATTTGACAGTTGATGACCCTCTTCCTTGAAATACTTCTCCTCCTGTATTCTGGATGACCATTCTAGCTTGCATTTTCTCCTACTTTTCTGGCCTTTCCTTTTCAGTCTCTCCTGGTGCCTTGCTGTCTTGGAAATGTTGGCGTGCTCTAGGGCTCAGGCCTTGACCTCTTCTTATTTCTGTTTATACTTATTTTCTACATAATCTCATTGAGTTCTATGGCTTTAAATACAGTCTATAGGCTGATGAATCTCAAATTCCCCAGACTCTTCCATGCGCTCCACACTAACTTCTTATCATCTTCAGTTGGAGGTCTAATAAACATCTGAGCATCTCACACTTGACATGTCCAAACATTATCTTCTCATATTCCCCTCCACCCAAACCACCTTCTCAGTCTTCTCTATTTTAATTAATAGCAACTATATTCTTCCAAAGCCAAAAACCTTGGAATTATCCTTGACTTCTCTCTTTCTCTCACACACCGCATTCAATCTCTCATTAAATCCTGTTGGCTATCTCAGTCTACAAGAGGCTCAAAAGATAAAGGGTTTTTGCATGAAGATGGAGAATAATGATGTTAAAACAGAAATACTAGGGAGGCCAATATGGCCTTTGGGACTGTTGACTATGGGGCATGGAAAATGAGCAGTTTCTACTCCAGAGAGCTGTAGGAGGTTGCTGGGATACAGAAAGTTCTCAAGTTCTCCATAGGCAAGAGGTGGGGCAAATTTTGTGAAGTGGTGGAGCATGAGAGGAGTTTGCCAACAATGGAATTACTGTTATCCAGAGGGCACAAACGAGAAGGCTGGGAGATAACAGTGGAAGGATACATCATCATTATTATGTAATCTGATTAGACAGTACGATGCATATACATGTAGGTGCATTGGGTTGGACTCCATCATCTTGAATGGAATATACGTGTGGCAATGTTAATTTAATGATTTAATGCCAAGACGAGGTTATCAATAATGAAGTCTTGAATTGTTGCTAGTTTATAAGAATTGAAGCAGTGTGCATTTTAATACTTGCTAATCCAAGTGAGTACAGCGAATGGCAGTTTCACACCCTAACAGGGATCTGACACTGCAGAAAGCGTTCTACATACTTCCTGTTGTTGAATGCTCCCTGCAGCCTAATCAGGAAGATATTGCTATCTCCATCATATGAGGAGGAAAACTGAGAGTCAGAGAGAGTTCTTTTCCAAGCCACATAGCTAGTAAGTAACGTAGCTAAGAATTATATCCAAGTATATGTGTCTCTAAATCTATGTGCTTTTGATTTTGCCATGCTGAAACTGGGGAGATGTGAACTTTGCTTTAAAAATGTTCTGAAGTCACATTTTAATCATGTGGCACAGTAGTGGACTACTGTAAAACACTAGCAACAGACGGCCAAGGCAGCTTCTTTTAAACAAAGGCCAAACTGTGCTCAAAGTTGAGGAACCAGTGGTGTAAACTGAAGCAAGCTCCATAAGAAGTGGCTGAGGCTTTAAATAAAAGAACAGTGTTCAAGTGAGAACACACTGTGGAAGGACTCATCACTACACATTTGATCCATCAGCCATATCTGCACACACAGCAATAGTTATCATCATGGGGCATTATCCTGTGTGTGATGCACAGCCAAAACATGAAGTACTCAGAGGTAAAATTAAAACTTTATATCTGTACTTTAGAAATATGAGTATTTCATAAATACAAACATTAAAAATTATTTAGACTCCACAAAGTAGTCTGGACAGGAAAAGTTTTATCAGAGTGGTATCATAAAGCACATCAACTGCCAAAAAAATAGTGCAAAAAAGGAATTAGATACAAACCACTCAGGGAAGCTTTGCATAATGCCAACTTGAAATTTTCTTTTTTTCCCCACCAAAGCATGTTTTGGAAAAAATCTATGCGTGTATCCTATTGTATAGAGAACTTCAAAAGACTCAAGTGGACCACTGCAGAAACCTCAGAATACTGTCTTGAGAATACTTCAAATATTTCCAAAACACATCAGTATAAAACATCTGCACTGTAAATTAAAGATGCCAATTGGGTTGCCAGTAAAGGCAAAGTTTAATATTCCCAGATGTGATTGTATAGTAGCTATGATATGTCGATGAAGTAGGGTATGCACATTTGAACATCATGGTGTTTTTCAAAATGTAAATTTAGTCTCTGGAGATATAACAATAGCAAGGCTGAATAAATTATCTGAAAAGTAAAATTCATATTTCTTTTTACTGTCTAAAAGATGAGGGTAGGGAAAGAGCAAGAAAGCTATTCCTCTATTATGTGGCAATTTTTTTCATATTGAGACATCAAAAAAAAACAAAAAAACAAAAACACAGACCTGTTGCAGTCAAGTTGATTCCGACTCAGCAATCCTATAGGACAGAGTAGAACTGCCCCATAGGGTTTCCAAGGAGCGGCTGGTGAATTCAGACTGCATAACTTTTGGTCAGCAGCCGAGCTCTTAACCATTGCGAACCAGGGCTCCATCATATTGAGATAGTACCCTCAAATTCTTAAAATGCATATATGGATCTGACATAAATAAGCTTTTGATTTTGGCATTGATTATTCTCATTACTATATCTTCAAGAGGATGCAATGGAAGTTAAATATACTTGATTATTTTAGTAAGCGCTCTTTTTGAGGTATTGACTAAATCATAGCACACTAAACTTCTAAAAGCCGCCTACATTTTAACCCTATTGAATTTTATCTAGAATGTTCAAAACAGGATGAAGCAACATGATAATTTCACAACATCAAAGAAGCTTACCTATGTTACAGAAGTGTTTTGGAGGATTTAGTAATTTACAGCATCTTTGCCTTTGTGGGAGTTTGTAGCAAGGACAGAATCATGGAAGCCAGTTTCATTCTGAAAGCTTTCTCCTACTTCTGTCCATTTTGGAGTTCAGTCTCAATGGTGATAGCTGTAAAGAGCCTTTTAAAGTACAGTTATTTTGGTTAACCCAAAGAATAATTTTTATACAGTCTCTGCCCAGTTCAATTATTCAATAGATTTTGAATTAAAAATATTATAATTGAAAACAGGGAGGGAAAATTGTCAAGTATGTGTGTCCTTTATGCAGGTAATGTAGCCAAGGTATCAGTCTTCAAATATTTTGGCATCGTGCAAAAGGTTTTTGTTGTTAGTGCCGTAGAATTGATTTCAACTCATGGCGACCCCATGTGTGCAGAGTAGAACTGTTCCACAGGGTTTTTAAGGCTGTAACCTTTCAGAAGCAGATTGTCAGGCTTGTCTTCTAAGGCGCCTCTGGATGGGTTTGAGCTGCCACATTTTCAGCTAGTAATAGAGTGCTTAACTGCACCACCCAAGGACCCTTGTGCAAAAGGGAGGAGTCAGTAAACTAGGGTTCTAAATTCCATCATTAACCAGTTGTATGATCTTGGATCTGGGATTATGTTTCTTAATTTTCAAAATAAGAAGGTTGGATTAGGCCAGTTTTTCTGACCTCCTTCACCATCAGACTTGATGGCAATGGGTTTGGTTTGGTCTCACCATCAGAACACCTCATTCAGCAGTTTTCTGGGGACTTCTAACTGGGAAACTCCGACTAGCTTATATAGTCAATTTGAGGACAAATGGGCATTATCTGTTAGGTATTAGGTTGAATTCCCAAAGTTTTCTTCCAACTCTAACAGTCTATAACCTTATGACTTATTTGGTATTTATGGTGTCAGCAGGGCTTCCAGACTGAGACAGACTTGCGATCTTCTTCCAAAACTCAGCCAATGAAAACCCTATGGATTATAATGGTATGATCCATAACTGATCATAGGGATGGTGCAGGACTGGACAGTGTTTTGCGCCATTGTGCATGCGGTCGCCATGACTCAGGGACCCACTCAATGACAGCTAACAACAACAACAACTCCTTCAATCATCATCATCATCATGGAGTTATGGAATGCCTATTATGCCCACCATATTGTGCCAGGCAAAGGGGATATTAAAAAGTTTAAAAAATTCCTTTTCAGTCTGGCTAGGGAGATAGGTTACATAGATAAAAATAAGGAAACAGGGCAATATGTACAGAGCTAGAGAAATTCAGAGATGGAAATGAGTGTTTGGGAAGGCCTTCACAGATGGGACTTGGGAGAGATTGAACTTGGGAGAAATGAACTTGGAAGAGTTTAACGAGGTAGAGAAGGGCAGACTCTTGGAAGGGGGCGATAAGGTGTTTCCAGGTGGAATAAATGGAGTCACCAGAAGCATGGGAGCAGGAATATTCAAGGCCTGTTCTGGAATAATGAGTAGGCCAGTTTGCCTGGAAATAATTGTGTTATTATTTAATTAGTCTTTAATCTCAAATCGTGTATAGCAGCTGAACTGTTATTTTAGAAAATGTGGTAGCTATTATTGCTATATTTAGTCAGACTGTGGTACATCAGACTATCCAACTGTTTACAATTACTTTATTAACCCTAGGGAAATTATTGATATGTCTCAGAACCTAACACTGACACAGTAGAACAATCAACAAATACTTATTGAATCCATATAGCATTCAAGTCTTTATGGGGGCATAAAGTTGGATTGCAAAATTTTCTGCTCTTAGGGAGCAGATTACTTACTGTGATAAAATGCCCTGAAGGGGGGGGAGGGGGGAAACAAAAAAACAAGGCTATACAGCCAATTTAGCACTTTAAAAAATAAACTTTCAAGCAACCCATGCTTAAAGAAATGATCTCATCCACACCCATGAGTGAGAATGACCCCCAGATCTTTAGATATGGTCCAGATCACTTTCTTTCCCAAAAATATTTCCTTCTTTTTCCTTTGCAGATCTCTATCTGGTGTCCCACAAGCATGCCCAACTTTTAAGTTACAATTCAATTTATAATCTTCTCTACCTGACATCTTTCCTCTGGAGAAAATATAACAAAAGCAGAAACCAGTTCCATTGCTACCACCATTACAAAAAAAGTCACCAAATAACCCCAAACAAAACTCATTGTTCCTCTGGCAATTCTTACCTTGTTGAATGACACTACTTTCAACAACCCGGTCACCAGGTCAGAAACTTTGGGTCCTGAGAGAAGGACATGATGAGGTGGGAGGACTGCATAAAAGAAAGGGGTAGGGAGCCCTGGTAGTGCAATGGTTAAGCACTTGGCTGCTACCTAAAAGGTTCGCAGTTCAAACCTACCAGCGACTGTGCAGGAGAAAGACCTGGCAAACTGCTCCCATAAAGATTACAGCCTAAGAAACCCTATGGGACAGTTCTACTCCATCCTATAAGGTTGTTAGGAGTCGGAATCAACTCGATGGCATACAACAACACAACAGGGATGAAAGGACTGCCATGAGGCCAAGGATGTACCTGTCCTGCTTACTGCATTTCTCCAGGATCTAGCACAGTACCTCAAATTTAGTAATTGTCCAATAAATATTTATTAAATTGAATAGAAATTTGCCCAAGTGTAGAAATTATTGCTTTGTCAAAAGGCGAAAATAAATCAGTATTCATCTGTTTGCTCTTTTCTGGATAGCATAAAGTTTGACCCCAAATTCTTAATAGGTACTATTAGTACTTCGATTCAGTTTCTTCAAGGACTGAATAGATTTTGTGAGCTAGCTTCAGAATATAACCAGCATTTATAATCTGACTTCTAAGAGAAATGTCATTCAGTGTTTCAAGCAGCCAGTTTACAAACACGCCTTTATAATACAACCTGTTTGTAAATTGGAGATTATATGTATTCTATTTCACATACTAGATACTAAAGAGTGCAAAATTGCTTCCAGCAGGGGAGGTGAGGAAATACTTCCAGATGGAAGATTTATGCAGAGCCTTTAAGGATGCGTGGGAACTGGAAAGGCAGTGAGAGGGAAGAAGGCATTCCAGATGAGAGGAAAGTTATGAGCAAATAAAAGAATTAACAAGAAGTATGGGGGAATACTCATATATGGTCACTATGAGTTGGAATCAACTTGAAGGCAATGGGTTTGTTTTTGTTTTTGTTTTTGTTATGGGAGGATAGTGAGTAGATATTTCAATTTGTATAGAGAAGTATCAGGAGATATGTGGAAAGCATGCTACCATGGAAGCAACCTTTTAGGAAGACTAATGTGGTTATCTGTGGAATGATTTGGAGTCAGGAGAGACTAGATACAGGAAAATCAATTAAGAGTCTGTTTCAGAAGTTTTGACACGAGATAATGGCTTAAACCAGAATGGCAGTGGGTATATTAAGAAATGGAAAAAGATAATAGGAAATGAATGATATTTTGTTATTTCACAGAGCAGAAATTACATTTTAGGTCTTCTGATATATAAGAAATATATAAACTACAGTGAAATGTTCTCTGAAATGCATTCATTAGTAAGATCTGTTATTATTCTTGAACATACATTTTTGTGTACTTAAAAATATATTAAATGATATATAATTATACTGATAGAATTATCAAATTTTTTCTTATGAAAAAGGCATACTGACACTTCCATTTCCAGCAAAATTGTGGATTAGATAATCTGAAAAACTCTCCCACTACAAAACACAGAAATCCAGGGTAAAATATAACATCCCCATGCACCAAAAATAAAGAGAGAATTGAAAAACAAAATGGTATGGTGGAAGCTGATGCGATTACTGCCCTGGAGAGTATGTTGGTTTTGTTAACATAGAGGCTTGGGTTTTATCATCTTATGCAAGAACATGAGAGGCCTTGGGCCTGTGTCAGCTTAAACCCTCACATAATGCTGTGACCTTCAAAAGGTTGTGTCCTTCAAGAAAGGTCAGATTAATAAAAATCTTCCTACCAATACAAGGAGGCAACAAGGAAGCTTGATGGTTTTCACTTGTTCTGTGGGTGGAGCAAAAAGAGTATCCTTTTAAAGTTCATGACCACATGCCCACCCTCAAGTGAATTTATGTTTTGAATTTATGCTACCTGTAGAAGTCCAGGAACCCTTCACCATCAAGCTGAGAAATAAACCTAAAAACAGTGGTCTAGACTAGACTAGTAATACCTCTGGAGTGCTTGGTGGTAGCAAATGCAAAACCTTTCTGGGGGTGTCTTAGGCTGGGTTCTCTAGAGAAGCAAAACCAGTGAAGTGTATATATGTAAAAACCCATTGCCGTCCAGTCAATTCTGACTCATGGTGACCCTATAGGACAGAGTAGAACTGCCCCATAGGATTTCCAAGGAGTGGCTGGTGGATTCAAACTGCCGACCTTTTGGTTAGCAGCTGAGTTCTTAATCACTGTGCCACCAGGGTGCTCCTTAGAAGCAAGGATGACGAGACTTTATCTCACGTACTTTGGAAGTATCATCAGAAGGGACTAGTCCCTGGAGAAGGACATTATGCTTGGTAAAGTGGAGGCTTAGCGAAAAAGAGGAAGACCCTCAACAAGATGGATTGACACAGTGGCTACAATAACGGGATCAAGCATAGCAATGTTTGTGAGTATGGCACAGGATCAGGCAGTGTTTCGTTTTGTTGTAGGTAGGGTCACTATGAGTCAGAACCGACTCGACAGCACCTAACAACAACATATATATGTCATATAAGACATATAAGACCCTGAACTATGTCTTTCCCACTGTTGGTCTCCTTCGTATATGCCTAATCTGCATCACAGGAATTCTTTCCCAATTTTTTTGCAATCCATTTCTCTCCTAGGCTAGACATCTTCCCTAAAATCAAGCCCTCTTGATTAGGGTCTTGACAATCTGTCTAGTCCTTGTTAGCTGCTGTCTTTCACCTCCCATCACCACCTGTACACTCTACCTTGCTTTCAACTGAACAGTAATCTCACAACCACTGTTCTTCCACCATTTGACTTAAATTATCACCAATTCATGGCAGTCTCTGCCACTATGCCTCACCCAGAAAATCTAACTTTTTTTAATATCTAAACTCTAACTAATTGAATAACATGGAAGTTCACAAACAGCTCCTTGGACATTATGATTTGGAGTTCTGGCAACTCCCAGCCATTAGTCTTAGCACTGCTTATGACCAGCTCACTCTCCTTTCCCAAACAACCTGCCCAGAATGAGGTCCCAAAATACCTTTTATAAATGTTTATGACTTGTTATTTTCTTATGTTTACTTCTTCTTTGAAGTCTATGATTATGTAAATCAGATGTTTTGTAATATCTGAACAATGCTTCCTTTAATTGTGTGCTTGACGGTTTCATCATGCTATCTGTTGTACCTGCTGACTCTCATAGTCAATTATTTCTTTGTGTATTTGTAATTTTAATATGTACAACTTGTTCTGGGAAATTATGTGTAACTTGGGTTAAGGGTATATCCCCCCCGTGATGGTTAAGGTTGTGTGTCAACTTGGCTGAGCCATGATTCTCAGTGGTTTGGCAGTTATGATGTAGTTTGGCAGTTATGTAATAATGTAATCACCTCCATGATGGGATCTTATACAATGTCATCACCTCCATGATGAGATCTGCTATGAGCAGTCAATCAGCTGAAAGGTAGTTTCCTTGGGGCTGTGGCCTGCATCCAATAAATATGGACTTTCTGGCAAAGCTCGTTGGCTTTTGCTCTTCTTTGGATCCTGCATTCAGCTCGTCATCATCTGACCCCCAGTTCTTGGTATTTGGACCAGCAGCCTGCTGTCTGACCTACCGATCTTGGATTCGTCAGCTTCTGCAGCCCATGAGCCAGCAGACTGCTGTCTGACCTGCTGATCTTGGGTTAATCAGCCCATGCTGCCACTTGAGTCAGGAGAAGCCTTCAGCCTTCAGCCTGATCCACAGACTTAGGACTTTCCAGCCTCTACCACCAGGTGAGCCATTTCCTTGATATAAATCTCTCCCTCTCTCTCGCTATATATATATATACACGTACTGCTAGTCCTACTGCTAGGACTGGCTCAGAACTTGAGAAAATTTAGGAAGTAAAGCTAGGTGGAGTTCCGTAAGGCAAGCCCTGGTACAGTCGACTATATTATATATCCACTTATCTCTAGACTGTGCAGTGCCTTTAGGTGAAGAATCTTACATTAGTATCGGGTAACAAAGTGATTGTTACCCTCCTTAATTTATTACAAAATATCATGCAAAATATTTCTTTTTGCATACAATATGACTTCTATTTAAATGAATGCTACATCTCAGTGAAGAGATTTATGATAAATCCACCCAACTCTTTTGTTATCTGGCTTCCACTGTCACTATAGTTTCCTATAAGATGTTTATTAAGAAAAGCACTTTTTCTTTGCTAATAAAGAAAGTACTTTTTGAGGAGTGATTTTTCATTTTAGCAAATTTCATTTTGAACTTTCTTGCAATTACTTTTGAGTTTGGAATGTTTTCTGTTTGAGAGATGGAATCCCAGCAAGCCCTGTACCCACCCTAATTGCCTGCCATGTGCCCATCTCAGGCTCCGTCTGGACAGGTTCTGGCAAGAGCTGTCCCCCTCTGGAAACACCCAGTAGCAGCCTGACTCCCAGGATTGATGGTCTGCTTCCGAGAACCATAGAGTCTTTCTGACCCTCCTCGTTCAGACATCCTGGGAACTAATGCTGCCAGACTGCATCTGAGTTTCCAAATATTCCTAGATCTTTTGACTCAGATGGCTCCCTTATTCTCCTCTGCCCACAACAGAGCCCTCTGTTTTCCTCAGCTTTCCTTCTTGCTGTCTCCATCTCACTCTTCAGCTCAGTTTTCCTACTTCAGAGTTTTCAGCCTGCTGTTCAGCTGGGGCTGTGGTGTGAATATGGTAGAAGTGCTTTTGGCAATCTTCTAGAGTTAGAAAATGCTGTTTCCTATAGAATAAAAATAAAATTCCTAGACTCTGTGTTTGACTTTGCGGGCAGAGAGGAGGCTAAGGAAAATTGTTTTACAGGATGTTCTAAAATTTCCAAAGTGTGTTCCAAGATACATACAAACCAAATCAAAACCAAACACATTGCTGACAAGTTGATTCTGACTCATAGTGACACTACAGGACAGAGTAGAACTGCCCTGTAGGGTTTCCAATGAGCAGCTGGAAGATTCAAACTGCTGACTTTTTGGTTAGCAGCTCAATGCTTAACCACTGTGCCACCAGGGTTCCTCAAAATACATAGGTCCTGAGAAATTCTTTTGGAAAAACAGTTTAGTTGGTTAAAGAATTGTAGGAATCTGCATACTATTCTCTGTCATGGGAATTCATAGTTTATATGGCCATGTTAATACTGCTGAGAAGTCCTGTAGTAAAGGGACCTGTTTAACTTTGATTAAGCCGGTGTATTCCAAACTTTTTTTTTTTTTAACCTTTGTACCATTTTTAAAATAAAACATATTATCATCCTGAAGGAACTAGAATGCTGGAGACCACACTTTGGGAAACATTGGAATCACCTGCATCTAATGGCATTTTCTCAGGACTCATTTTCTTTGTAGCCTCTGAAGCCTTTGCCAGAGAGTCCCAGTTTTACTCTCTGGACCTTTCTTCTTTCTTGGCCTCTGTGAACTTTCCTTATTCTGATGTTCCTTGTACCTCTTCTCTGTGTCCTAAATAGGGGTGGATTACCCAGTAAGCAAGGTAAGCATGGACTTACTTACTAATTTGTAGTGTACAACTTCACATGGGTTTCACCACATCTGGGCTTCCTTGTGCTCACTTACTAATCTGTAGTGAACATGTGAAATTGTCCACTACACATTAGTAAGTAAGCACAAATAAGCTTGTGCTTACCTTGCTTACTAGGTAATCCATCTCTGTCAAGGACTGTAAATTTGAAAAGAGGCTTTGATTCTGTAGGAAGGTGCTGTGGGGTTAGGAGAGAGATGCCAGTCACAGCTAGAAGCAGAATCTTTGATGTGGTGAAAAAAAGTGAAATTATTCACTACAGATGAGCTGGTAAGCAAGGTAAGGACCATGCTTACCTGGCCTATTGGATAATCTGCCCCTTGTCCTAAATTTCAAAGTTCTCCAAGGTCCAGGCCTCAGCTTGGGCTTCTTTTTATTCTCTCTTCCTTAGGGGTCACAGTCCACCTCCTGCTTTCAATTATCACCCATATGCAGATTAAAAAAAAAAAAATCAATCCCTGTTGTCTCTCCTAGCCCTGGTTTTGTATCCCAAAACACCTCCAGAACAATTTATTTATATATTCTGCTGCCACCTCAAATTCAACCTGTCTACATTTCTCTTTCCCACAAAACGCATCCTTTTCTGACTTCCCCAAGGACTGGTCACTTTGGCTATGATGTTGTTTTTTGGTGGGAAATGTATTTTTAGAAATATTAAGTAAGAGTTTTACTCAAATAGAACTCAATCCTTTTTCATTTTTTTCACTGACATAGACATTGGGGGAAGGAACCACCCATAGCTAACCTAGTACTGTCAAGCCTGCATAGTGTATTATACATACTAAATTAGGGGGCCATCCCACCCTGAATGCGCCCGATCTCATCTGATCTTGGAAGCTAAGCAGGAAAGGGCCTGGTTAGTACTTGGATGGGAGACCGCCTGGGAATACTGGGTGCTGTAGGAGCCCTGGTGACACAGTGGTTAAGAGCTTAGACCAAAAGTCCAGCAGTTCAAATCTATCAGCTGCTCCTTGGAAACCCTGTGGGGCAGTTACATTCTGTCCTATAGGGTCACTATGAGTTGAAATTGACTTGAGGGTAACGTGTTGTTGTTATGGTGGTGAGAAATGACAGCACTGTTGGTGCTCTCTTTTAGCACGAAGGTTAACTACCAATATTATTATTTGACAATTAAAATATGGGGTAAAATGCCAAAAATTGAAAGCTTTATATACACAAGCAATAACCAGTTACAGTCCATAAAGGGAGAGAAAATCTTGTTTTAATAGCAATAAAAAGATTAAATACTCAGTAATAAACTTAATAAGAAATGTGCAAAACGTATATGTGGAAAATTTAAAATACTTTGAAGGAAAAAAAGAAGACTTGAACAAATTGAAAGGCATCCTCTACTCTTGGAAAGGATGAGTCAACATTATAAAGATGTCAATTCTCCCTAAATTAATCTACAGATTTAAAACAATTCCAATAAAAAAAAGCAACAAGGTCTTTTATGGAGCTAAATAAATTGATATTAAAGTTCATGTGGCAAAGCAAACATGCAAGGATGGTCAGGATAACCCTGAAAAACAAAAACTATGAGAAAAAAACATGGAAAGAAAGAAACTACCTCATGTAAAAAGCAAGAGGCTATAAGAAAATGTACATTTATCTGCTCATTTGTGCAAAAGAAATGCGGAAGGATAAACCAAAAATAATGAGATTGCTTACCTAGAGAGGTGGGTGGGAATGGGGTGGAAAGAATGTGGTAGTAGGCAGGAAGGTGTAGGGACACTTTGAGTATATCTTTTTGCCTGGCTTTGACTCTTAGAACCATAGTGATGTTTCGCAGACCCCTCAAATAAGTAAATAATTAAAATCAACCAGGATGTGGGGAGAACTCAAAATGTAATATGAAGAGTAAGAAATGAACCCGTCTGTATGAGATGAATAACATAATCACACTGAAGTGGCTCGGGAAGAGAACTAACCTAAACAACATTTGGAAACAGTATTTTGACTATAAACTGTAAGGCCTAAGACAAAAAAACCCCTGGTCAGAAATGTTCTACTCTGGTTAGTAAATTTGTGTCTCCTGGAGATACGGATTTGCAATACTGAAACTACTTTATGTGTATACTACTACTGAACAAATAAGAAATATATTGTGAATAGTGAGAGCCAGATTTCTCACTATCACAGAAAACCAAACCCGTTGCCGTCGAGTTGATTCCGACTTGGAATAGTGACCCTATAGGACAGAGTAGAACTGCTCGGTAGGGTTTCCAAGGAACAGCTGATGTATTTGAACTGTCAGAGAAAGACGTTACAAATCAGGAAAGAGGAGGGCTAGATAGAGCTTCGTGTCATTGGATTGAAATTGAAGTTATCAGTATGAACTCATGGTTTTAAATATATATATGATGGATAGGTATAGAAATAAGTATAGATGTATGTATGTGCACACATGTATATGTTAACATATAATATACACACATTTATTTCCTATACAGCAAAACCTGTGGAAACTGGAAACTGTGTAAGGTGAAAGCCTGTCAGAGAAGGAAAACAAAAATATTTTCCACTAAAAGGAGCAATAGATAAGTAGTAAGACTGCACCCAGTCAAAGGTGGAAAACTTTCGAGACCCGGAAAAACAACGCAGTTCCATTGAGTTCCGGCTCTCACATGTTTCACTATATTTGTCCACTGAAAGGGCCTACAAGCAATGAGAACCCAGTATCTGTGGGCACACCTAGGACCCAGATCTTGGTATCTAAATGTTATTTCCCAATAAAGGAAACCAGAGCTCTTTGGAGAATTGTTTGATTCCATAGCTGCGGAAGGAAAAATACAAGATGAGCCCGGAGTATCTTGCAATGCTTGTTTAAGGGGATGGAAAACTTGGCAAAGGACATCGGTGATGGTTGCAGAAAATGATTGATGTAATTGATCTCACTGAATTGTATACATGAAAAATGTTGAATTGACAAATGTGATGTTATCTAATTTTCACAATGAAAAAAAAGAAAAGAATAAATTAGATTTGAAAGGACACAGCAACCTACTTGAAGAATATCCCAATAACCAAATCTGGGAAAACTTGAGAAACAATAATAATTTTGGATTATAACCTATAGAATAAAATAGACATCCATGAATCCATAGTGATATAAATAAATAAATGAATAAATAAAGGGGAAAATAGAAGAGCTCTTCCTTACAGTAGAGTTCTAATAATAAATGTAAAAGGAATGATGAAAATAAAAGTTACCATCAGGCAAACACCAAAATAAGGTGTATTTTTAGTTTATCATAAGAAGAATATATACGCTACTTATATGACCTTTGGAAACCCTGGTGGTGTAGTGGTTAAGTGCTATGGCTGCTAACCAAAAAGGCTGGCAGTTTGAATCCACCAGGCGCTCCTTGGAAACTCTGTGGGGCAATTCTACTGTATCTATAGGGCCGCTACGAGTCGGAATTGACGGGACAGCAACGGGTTTGGCTTTTTTTGTTTGTTTGTTTGCATGACCTTTAAATTGTTGTTCGATATCCAAGTAAGTTTACTATATTTTTTAGAATTTATCCTCTTAGGTATCATCTTTGTTCGCTCTGTCTTCATCTCATTTAAGACACTGAGATGCTTTGTTTTTCATATTTGTGTTTATGTATGTGTGCAACTAAACCTACATTTTGTTGTTGTTAGTTGCTATCAGGCTGGTTCTGACTCCTGGGGACCGTATGTGTAACAGAATGAAATGTTGCCCAGTCCTGTGCCATCTTCATGATCGTTAGTATGTTTGAGCCCATTGTTGTGGCTATTGTGTTAATTCATCTCACTGAAAATTTCCCTCGTTTTCGGTGACCCTTACCAAACACCTTTACACAGATACGTTATATAGGCTAGTTCTCTTTTCTTGGTTATATGGGGGTCTACTTACAAATCCTCTGGAGAAAACTTGATGAGGGAGTTGTGTATGGAGAAACTAAATTCTCTTATCCCTTCCTAAACTAGTGAAAGGCCTTCTTACTTTAGTTTTTAATTCTTCAACCTTAGATTCTGGTTTAGATGCACTAATGTACTTTGCATCTAAACCAGTTGCAAGGTAAGGAGCCTTGTTGGTGCAGTAGTTAAGCGATCAACTGCTAACAGAAAGGTTGGCGGTTTGAACCCACCACCTACTGCTCTGTAGGAGAAAGATGTGGCAGTCTCCTTCCATAAAGATTAAAAATTCATTGCCACAAGTGAATTCCAACTCATAGCTGCCCAGTAAGACAGAGTAGAACTTCCCCATAGGGTTTCCAAAGAGCAGCTGATGGATTCAAACTGCCGACCTTTTTGGTTAGCAGCCAAACACTCAACCACTGAGCCACCAGGGCCCCAAAAACTAAACCCGTCGCCATCGAGTCGATTCCAACTCATAGTGACTCATAGGGACCCTAAAGGATAGAATAGAACTGCCTCATAGAGTCCATAAAGATTACAGTCTTGGAAACTCTATGGGGCATTTCTACTCTGTCCTATGGGGCCCCTATGAGTCAGAATCGACCTGTCAGCAATGGGTTTTTGGTTTAATGTCCTTTGAGTGCTACACACACCTTGTCTTATTTTCCTGAATTGGAGTATCAGCCTGACGACACTACTAGTATTGTTAAGTACAACTTGAAATAGAGAAGAGGCTTAGAATTAGGTCCTTTACTGACATAAAATACAGGTAAAAGTAAATGGAAGATCTAGATAGAGTCTCTGTGAGTCATGTGAATGACTGGGTTCAGCAGGGAAGAGAGGAATATTTCTTTAAAGATAACTTTCCTGAGGGAAAATGCGAACATTTGCTGTGATTGGAAGGAGGTGCTGCTATCTGATATTAGTTGTTTCTGTTCCTTTTGAGTTTCTGTGTTTTACTTCCGGGATACTGTAGTTGTTATTTTTTAAAGGAAGCTGATAAGATATCAAATATTTCACACTGAAATTTGAACTGACCAACAGCTCAGGATAATTTTGAAGGGTTATATGATAAGATGTGTTTATTTTATCCAGGAAAAATAAAGAGTTGCTATGAACAGAAGCATGTTGTGCCTCTGAGAGGTTGTGAGGTTCAAACATGTACCAAAACAGGCTACAAAGCATATCTGCTTGTCTTGCTGTTAATATCCACTTCAATATGATAGTAGGCATTAAAGGAAAATTGAAAGATATCTTTTTAATTTATCATAAGAAAAAACGTATAGGCTACTTAAATGACCTTTCAACTGTTTTTAGATATCAAAGTAAATTTATTATTATGTTAGAAAACTTATTATTTTAGGTATCATCATTTTCACTTCGTCTTCATTTCATTTTTCTTACATATTTTATTGTGTTTTAGGTTGAAGTTTACGCAGCAAATTAGTTTCCCATTTAATAATTTTTGTAAAAATTATTCCGTGACATTGGTTATAATTTTTGTAATATGTCAGCATTCTCATTATTTTGATTCTGTTTGTTCTGTTTCCACTTATCTAGCTTCCCTGCCCTTCCTTGCCTACTCATCTTTGCTTTCGGGTAGATGTTGACCGTTTGACCTCACGTAGTTGATTGTTTAAGGGAGCACATTCCTCACAGGAGATATTGTTTATTATATAAGCCAACCTGTTCTTTGGCTGAAAGGAGAGTTCTAGGAGTGGCTTCAGTTCCAAGTTAAAAGGGTTCATTTCATTTTAAGACATTGAGATGCTTTGTTTTCCGTATTTGTATTTATGTACGTGTGCAATTACACTTACACAGATACAATACATAGGCTGGTTCGTTTTTCTCAGCTATGTGGGGTAAACATTTAGAAAATGGATGGCCTGCTGGAAAACATTTTAAGCTTACCAGCTCTTCCAGATCATGTTGTGGTAAGAAAGCATATTCTTAATGAAAGTATAAACTGGATTAAATGCACTGCAACTAACCAAAAATAATTATTTTCCAGCTATTTAAATTTCAGAAAGGCATTTGACATCTTGGCAAGGGCATTCTACTTATTTGAAGAGTTATGGTAGCTATTGCAACACAAATTCCTTAGGTAACATTGAATAGGACTTTGGAAACAGAGTTTATGGTGAAGTTCTCCAAAGAAGCCTCACTACTGAAATCTGTTTTGACACTCTTCATACACATATTACATTGGATTGAAATGGCCTGTTTGCTTGTCCATCTTCTTGATTTACTTGTAAACTGTTTATCATAAGAAAAAATACATAGGCTACGTATATGACCTTTAAAGTGTTGTTAGATACGAAAGTAAATTTATTATTATCTTAGACAATTTATTATTTTAGGTATTGTCTTTGTTTACTCTATCTTCATTTCATTTTTCTTGAATATTTTACTGTGTTTCAGGTGAAAGTTTACACAGCAAATTACTTTCCCATTTAATAATTTTTGTAAAAATTGTTCCATGACATTGGTTACAATTTTCACAATGTGTCAGCATTCTCATTATTTCCATTCTGTTTGTTCTGTTTCCACTTATCTAGCTTCCCTACCCATTCTTGCCTTTACAAGCAATCTTCTTGATTGGCTTGTAAACTGTTGGAGAACAAACATTGGATTTTGTTCACTGTACTGTCTCCAGGGTGTAGATGAGTGCCCAGCATTACAAAATGGGGTCCAATAATTACCTGATGAATGATTGAGTGAATGAATCTCATGCTGTAATATAGATTCTTATTTGAAAAGAAGGTAAAGAAAAGTAGCGACAGCCATGTTTCTTGGCATAACCTTCCATGTGCCAGCTTTACATCAGAGGTGATAGATTTCTCCATCATAGGAGCTTCTTCCTCAAAGTGGTTCCAAGTACTCTAGGGTCCTTTCAAATTTATGTTGTTTGAGGCCCATCTCTTGACCAGTTGTTTGTGACTTGCATGTTGTAGACTCTCTTGCTTTTGATGATGGTTTGGCACTTATTTTAAGTTTATCCAAATTGTTGTATTTTATCTTATAAGCCTTAAACAAAGCTGAAAGGATGGTGACGATGATTAAGGAGGAGAGTGGTCTACAAAGTTTGTCAGTTTCTGCCTGTTCAACACATCATTCAGTATTCAACAATAAGAGTCACATTTTGAGATGTGTCTTGCCCACTTATATAAAGTCTTAAACAAGCACATACAATCAAACAATAAAGTATTTTGATGTTGTTCTGTCTGTACTTGTTCTTCCCTCATTATTACCATAGGAATAAATCTCTGCTATAGATCATGGAGCTAGTTTAAGACAGGTTCTCTGCACTGTAATTAAAGCTAGTGAGGCCTGTATTACAACAGGCCTAGATATAAACTGGGCAGAATGCTTGCCACATTAGTCATTGTCTTAGTTACTTAGTTCTGCTGTAATAAAAGATACCACAAGTGGGTGCCTTTAAAGAACAGAAGTTTATTATCTCACAGTTTTGGAGGCTTGAAGTCCAAATCAGGGCATCAGCTCTAAGAAAGGGTCCTTCCTTGTCAGTAGCCCTGGAAGTTCCTGGGAGTTCCTTGGTGTCTGTCTTTTCCTGGTGTGTGTCTCTCTGTCTATTCTGCCCTTTTTGTAACTCAAAAGTGATTAAGTTTAGTATCCACACTACTCTGGTATGACCTCATTAACAGAACAAAAGAAAATCTCCATTTCCAAACAGGAACACATCCAGAGGTACAGGGGCCAGGACTTCAATATATCTTTCTGGGAGACACAATTCAATCCTTAACAGACACATTTAAAAAGTTTTACCCAGTGTGACAAAATTTATTTTTTCTAAATTGTAAAATTAGCATAAGAATATTATGTAAAATTTAGAAGATAACAAAAGAAAAAACAATTCCACCCCTGATACAACAATGTTATCATGTGAGAAATCCCATCCAGTTTTTTTAATAATACACGCCTTTATGTGATTGTATTCACAGTAAAATACGTTTTGCATTCTGCCACTTTTTACTTAACATTGTATCATTCATGTTTTCCATGTTGTTATGTGGACTTCATACATATTACTTATAACCTCAGAAAGGGTATATCTTTGTTACATCCAAGGAAGGCCATTTATAGTTTTTCACTGGGAAGTTGGAAGAGAGTAAGGAGGATGTGAATTTGGTTTCGCTAGCACTATTTTTCCTGCCACCTGGGAGAAGGCTTGTCTTCGGTTAAAAAGAATAAAGCTAAACAAAGATGAGAGGTGAGGAGAGAGACAGAGAGCTGAAGCACTAAGCTCCTGGCTTTAACAGCTCTTCTTTCAGTTCTATGAATTAACCTGGTATCTTTTCTACCACTATGAGGCGATAATCTTAAGCTTGCTTAATTGTGTTCTTGTAACTTGCAACCAGGAAAGTTCTAACTAGTAGAGTTCCTGTAAATGTAGATAAGACATTTATCAACCGCCAGTAAAGAGCACCTTCAGTAGATGTAGTTAAAATCAGCTCCCAATAATAACAAAAAACCAAAAGCCCATTGCTGTCGAGTTGATTCCGACTCCTAGAGTGGAACTGCCCCATAGGATTTCCAAGGGGCGGCTGGTGGATTTCAACTGCCGGTCTTTTAGTTAGCAGCTGGTACCTCCTAATCACTGCACCACCAGGGCTCCACTCCCAATAATAAGTGAGGCAAAATGGAACAACCAGAACAGAAATGAGAATGTTCACGCATTGTGAGGAATGTAACCAATGTCACTGAACAACTTGTGTAGAAATTGTTGAATGGGAACCTAAACCGCTGTGTAAACCTTCACCAAAAACACTATAAAATATTATTTTTAGGGAGTTCTGGCAAGATGGCGCTCTAGGCAGAAGCACCACTCCGTCCCTCCACAGCAAAGATCCAAAAAACTAAGCCAAACAGAGAATGCAACAATCCTGAAACCCTAGAACATCAAATGAAGAGATAAAGAACTCAGATGAGCACCAAATGGAGTGGGAATACTGACAGAGAACGGAGAGCGAGGAGAGATTCATGCAGAGGTCCCCTACCAGCTAACACAGCGCGGATCCACCATCTTGGACTCCTTTCGGAGACCAGCAAACGGGGGTACGAGAAAGCAGCCTCACAGAGCGTCCAGTGGGAGACAAAACAGCTAGTAATTTGCGGTGTGCGCTTTCCCACCCCCAGCCCTCCTCTGCTTCCCGTGGCCACAGTCTCTTGACGGGGAAGCGCCAGCTGCTTGGATTCCACAACCCAAGCGGGCGGCTCTCTGGGTGCCATTTGTTGGCTGCTAGTGTTGCTTTTTTTTTCTGCTTCTTTTGATTTCTCACTAGCCTCTCGCCACCTCCCCCTCCTTTCACTCAAGTGCCTGGCTCCGTGCGCCATCTTTGCTTCTTCCTGAGGGGCTCCGGAGCACTGGCAATTTGTGATATATGCTTTCCC
>NW_004443973.1:8110417-8122711 GCF_000243295.1 Trichechus manatus latirostris | reverse complement strand
ACCCCCTGTTTGCTGGTCTCCGATAGGAGTCCAAGATGGCAGATCCGTGCTGCATTAGCTGGTAGGGGACCTCTGCATGAATCTCTCCTCGCTCTCCATTCTCTGTCAGTTTTCTCACTCCATTTGGTGCTCGGCTGAGTTCTTTATCTCTTCATTTGATGTTTTAGGGTGTCAGGATTGTTGTATCCTCTGTTCGGCTTAGTTTTTTGGATCTTTGCTGTGGAGGGACGGCGTGGTGCTTCTGCCTAGAGCATCATTTTGCCGGAACGCCAAGAAAAGTGATTTTATTGAGGCAAACAATAATGTTGTTAATACATCAATATTTTATTTTAAATAACTGTGTGAGTATCATTTTGGTAAAATATGGATTTCCTAGAACTTTTGTTTTATAACCTCATTCTTAAAAATTTCAGTGGCTTTTTTTCTTGTTTTTCCCTTAATAGTGGTGATCTTAAACAGATCTTGAGTTTTAATCTCCCAGTTGTTCTAATACAGATGCATAAATATATTTTGTCCAGTTGGCTATTTATTACAAAGACAGCTTGTTTGTGGGCACTGTCAGGACATCTGCATTTTATTGGATTTAATTTTTAGCAATAAAGACCTCCCACGTTATAGATTCTTTCCAGCCTAAACTTGCCTGTGTGGGAAGCAAAAGAACCATCAGTCAGGGAGAGAAAGCAAATCCATGTGGCACTGGTGATTCTGCTTTCCTGGCTACAATGAAGAAAGGGTTGAGCATGGATGGTGCCCCCAGCAGATCCCTGTCTTTTCTAAAAAGCTCACCAAAATAGCAAAGGTTGGTGTCCATCCAAACCCAGAACCTTTGAGTCAGCTCAGTTCACCCATGCAAATGCATCAAGTGAAAGACTCCTAATCAAAATTACCAGGGCATATTTTACGTTGCCTCTGATCTTTCTCCATTTCTCTTGCGTGTCTTCTCAGTGCGTGGCTCTTGTCTGTCTCTCCTACTCTGGGGCTCGCCTTTGCCCTTTGAACTTGTCTGATTTTTGTTTCTCCAGTCCAACTCTCAGTATTCTCTAAGGATTTGGCTCAGGTTCTATGGTATGGAGAAGTCTTAAAAATCCTGAAAGTGTCTAAATGTATAACAGCTTTATAATGGTGGCAAACCAAACTCAGTTGTGTTAGTCAGCTAGTGCTGCTATAACAGAAATACCACAAGCGGATGGCTTTAACAAACAGAAATTTATTCTCTCACAGTCTAGGAGGCTAGAAGTCCGAATTCAGGGCTCCAGCTCCAGGGGAAGGCTTTCTCCTTCTGACAGCTCTGGGGGAAGGTCCTTGTCATCAATCTTCCCCTGGTAGAGGAGCTTCTCAGCGCAGGGACCCCAGTTCCAAATGACACGCTATGCTCCCGGTGCTTCTTTCTTGGTGGTATGAGGTCCCCATGTCTCTCTGCTTGCTTCTGTCTCTTATATCTCAAAAGAGACTGGCTCAAGACACAAACCAATGTTGTAGCTTGAGTCCTGCCTGATTAACATAACTGCTGCTAATCCCATCTCATCAACATCATAGAGACAGGATTTACAACACATAGGAAAATCACATCAGATGACAAAATTGTGGATAATCACACAACACTGGGAATCATAGCCTAGCCAAACTAATACACACATTTTTAGGGGACACAATTCAATCCATGACACAGACATAGAGCTTGAAATGATAATGGATCTTCTTTTTACAGTTATACATAATTCTCCTCTGTGAAGAGCACAGACAGGAACAAAGAGCTTTTCTTTTTATTGGTACCAAAATATCTGGAGTAGCTCATTTCTCTTGGCCAATATCACCCGTGGAATGAGGAGGAAGAAACTGGGCATAGCCTACTCTTTACCATCAGCGTTACCTTCCTCAGTATAAACAAGAAAACCCTATTGTCTCCTTCTATTTCTACCATTCATAGCCACTTGTCAACTTTGAATCTCAGTCAGACAGAAAACACTGCCGTGTTTATATCTATGTAAGTTTTGGGGTATATTTAAATTTAGTTTAACAAGATTCCTGGTTACTGAGGGGGATACAAATACACCTACTCCTCACTTATCAACTTTCTCGTTATCCAACATTTTGCATTTACATCAATAGTAAAAAATCTACTATTTGCCTATTTTGTGCATTAATGACGTATGTCTGGCAGTAATGATCGCCAAAGTGTGAGGTGAGAGTAACACTGGCTGTGATAGTTAAGGTTGTATGTCAACTTGGCTGGGCCATGATTCTCAGTGGTTTGGTAGTTATACAACAATGTAATTTGGCAGTTATGTAGTGATATAGTCGTCTTCCATTTTGTGATCTAATGTGGTCATTGTCCGTTTTTGCATAATGCTGATTTTTGCATAACAACCTGTTCTTTGGAACCTAACCATGTCAATAAGTGAGAAGCGGGTGTACTGATTTAAGACTTATCTATAATGAATGAACTCTGGTGGCCCAGTGGTTAAAGCACTCAGCTAACAAAAGGTCAGCAGTTGGAACCCACCAGCTCCTGGAGAAAGATGTAGCAGTGTGTTTCCAAAGATTTACAGCCTTGGAAACCCTATGGGGCAGCTCTACCCTGTCCTACAGGGGCCCTATGAGTCTGAGTTGACTCTATGGCAGTGGGTTTGGTGGTTTGGAAATCTATAATATACACTGATTTTTATATAATTGTATATGTATATGAAGTTACTAGGTTAAGGGCGAAAAGGTCGTTTGTGGGATTTACTATACTCTCCTCTTCCTGTCTGACTACCACCAAAGGGTGAAAAGTGTGTGGAGCTAACGATTCTTATTCTCCAAGATGAGCTTCATTTTGGGTGTATAGAATTGAAGGGCAAACTATCTCCCAGCATGGGTGCTGCTCAAGCCTCCTTATCTGTGGCAAGCATGTTTGACTAAAGAAATAATTAAACATGGACCCATTAATTCAGCAGTATAGTGAAAAGGGAATTAATCTGGGCCTGCGCTGAGTCCCTGAGCAGGCAGTTTAAATTCTCTAAGCTTATTTCCTTATTCGTAAAGTGGTAATAACAATACCATTTTATTGGGTTGTTGAGGATGAATCGAAGTAGAATATATATAAAGTTTCTGATTCCTATGGGCGCTTTAAAAATGTTAGTTCCTTTCTTTGGCTCACAGAAAGGATACTAAAAACCTTCAGGGTCCCCGGAGCTTGGAGACTGTCCCCTAAATTTGCGACTGGAGTTGAGAACCAGGTACCCCAGCCCTTCCGCCGGTCCGGGACTGGCAGGCAGCTCGGCTGTCAGGGAGCAGGAGACTAGCGGACTCTGAGCGCCAGGGGCGGAGGAACGCGGGGGCGGGGCCGGCGGAAGCGCTCGCACGCTGCTGTCAGCTGCACCGGAAGTTCCTGGCTTGGGCCTGGCGGTAACCTTGGGAGTCTCGCCGCCGCCGCCGCTGCCGTCACGGCAGTGTGTGCCTTGCAAGTCCTATCCTCGGTCCAGGCCAGGCTCGTTAGCTGCCAGGAGCTGCCGAGGTTACAAGGAGGCTGCTCAGGACCGAAGGGAGCAGGAACTGCGGGTTCGAGGCCGCCTAGCCGACATGTCTCTGGTGGCGGAAGCTTTCGTCTCCCAGATCGCAGGTAGCGCGCGTGTCCCTCGGCCCGGGTTGTGGACCAGTGCGGGGGGATTGGCGCCGGGCAGTCGCTGGAAGCCTCATGGGGTACGGGACTGGAGCTTCCCTTCAGCCTTGAGGCGCTAGGTCCTGAGCCGAGGTCTGTGGGTAGAGGCAGGCATGGAGTACCATCCTTATCTCACTGATGAGAATACTGAGGTGGACTACACTTGACTAAGGTCACCCTGCCAGGGTCGGACTCCAGTCTAAGTCTCCTGGGTGGTGCTTTGTCCAGGGCGCTGTTCAGCCGGGAGGGGCTGATGTGTGTGGAGGAGGAGGCCTTGGGTTGGGATTGAGTTGGGGGGCGTGGCGACAGGGGTTGGACAACAGAAAACTGTTAAGAGTGGGGCTGCTTCTCGGTCATGGGACCTTAAAGTTTAAGGTGACTGCCACTGATAAGTCACCCTTGTTATCTGTTGTCATTGAGGGGCCACAGAAGTTCTTACTTCGTCTCCAAGCGACACAATACTTCCATTCGCCGGATCTTTAGGATTCATTAAAGCATATTAAGTCTACATATACTTTTAAGAAACAGCTTTAATTTTGTGAACTAAGCATGATTGATGCAAACAGATCTAAATTTAGAATGTTTTCTGTTTTGAGGTTCTTTTTCACTATCGTGAAAGAAATTAAATATTGTTGAAAAAACAAGGAGACTAGGCATAGGTATTCTGAGTGTTGGTTATGATTAGGTAATAATTAATCTTTCAGTGGATTTAACCTTAAGTCCTGGCAGTATTTTCAGCATGAGTCCAGTAATGAGACAGTCACCAGGATTAAATAGATACTTTTGAAATAAAACCAAAAAAGCCCAAACCCGTTGCCGTCGAGTGGCTGCCCACTCATGGCGACCCTATAGGACAGAGTAGAACTGCCCCATAGGGTTTCCAAGGAGCACCGGTGGATTCACACTGCCGACCTTTTGGTTAGCAGCCGTAGCTTTTAACCACTACACCACTAGGGTTTCATTTTTGAAATAAGGTAGTATTTTGGAAATGGGAAGTACTGAATGTCATAAAATTAGCCAAAATATTTTTCATTGCATTGAATTTGTGTGAACATTTCTTTTTTCCTTTTCCACCTTAAAATAAGTATATTGTTTTTTAAAACAAAGAGAAGCTTCCACTAGATTGCAAGCTCCATGAAAGCAGGGGTCATACTTTTGTTCCCCATTGTATCCTGAGCACCTGTTAGTTTGTGCTCAGTAGATATTTGTGACCTGAACCAATGAATAATCTTGATATTTCAAACAATGATTATTTTTATTATTACCATTTATGTTAAAAAAAGATCAGGTTTATGTAGTAAGATAATTGGATTTAATTTAGATTGCTGCTAAGTTAAAAAAAATGACCATTTTACAGTATATGCTGATATTTGTATATTGTATGCTTGTGTCCCAATGTGTGATTTCTTTTAAAGAGAGAATGATGAATGCCTTTCAATAAACTTTTAATATGTTTGGATTTTTTCAATTAGTGAAGTTTAAGGATTTCTAGGAATTTTATCTGTCTGCTGTCTTAGTTATTTATAGTGATCTATTGCTCTAAGAGGAGCCCTGGTGGTGCAGTGGTTAAGAGCTCAGCTGCTAACCAAAAGGTATACAGTTTGAATTCACCTGCCGCTCCTTGGAAACCCTATGAGACAGCTCTACTCTGTCCTTTAGGGTCACTATGAGTGGGAATTGACTGGATGGCAATGGGTTTGGTTTGGTTTTGGTATGGCTCTAAGAAGGAGCTCTGGTGGTGTAGTGGTTAAGCACTTGGCTGCTAACTGAAAGGTCAGCAATTCAAATTCACCAGCTGCTCCACGGGAGAAAGCTGTGGCAGTCTGCTTCCCTAAAGGTTATGGATTGGGAACACTATGGGGCAGTTCTGCTCTGTCCTGTAGGGTCACTATGAGCCAGAATCGACTCGACAGCAGTGGGTTTATTGCTCTAAGAGGAGGCATTTAAAGATGGATAATTCAATAAATAGTGTTGGGACAATTCCTAAGTCATAACACCACATGAATAAATTCCAGATAGGCTAAAGATAAAAAATCAGAACAAAAACCAAATTGTTAATGAAATAATTAGAAGAGCATATAGGAGAAAATATAGATTATTTTAATAATCGTGGATAGTAGAGTAGCCCTTAAGTGAGACAGAATCCATAAAAGAAAAAAATGGTAGGTTTGATTGCAGAAAAATTTCAAAAACTTTGTATAACAAAAAACACCATACCCAAGTTCTTACAAATTAATTAGAAAAAGACAACCCAACAGAATCGTGGACAAAGGATATGAACAGGCAATTCACATAAGGGAAAATGCAAATGGACAGTGAACATATTAAAGGATGCTCTCCATCACTAACAGTAAATAGCATTTTTCTCATCTAATCAGATGGGCAAAAATGAATATAATTTCTGGTACTGACGAGCATGGGGAGAACAGTTACCCTGTGACAAGTCAAAGGATAGCATGTCTTTAATTTTAGTAAATATTGCTAGACTAAGTTCTAAAAAAATAGTCATATTTACAAACAGGGTTATAACTTAATAAGTAATCATGAATCTGTTTTTGTAGTTTAGAGCTCTAACTTTTAGTATATTTAACAATTTGTTTATTATTTTTCCTGCCAGTGAAGCCAAAACACTATGTTGAGTATTTCTTTTGGAAATATTTAAAGGCAGCTTGCATCCATCTGTAATATTCTTGAAGTGAACTCCTTGAGACCCTGAAGGACATTGTGTTGGAAGCCTTCCCTGAACTCCCTAGGTTAAGTGAACCACTTTTGTCACTTTACTACCAGTATATCCGCTGCCAAGTTCTGTCGGTTCTTACTCCTAATATCACCCAAGGACTTATTCTCTTCATCTGTATTACTATTGCCTTAGTTTAGGCCTTTTGTCATTTCTTGATTGGGTTACTGTAGTAGCCTTTGAATAAGTTTCTCTGCTTCCAGTCTGGCCCCCCTTCTAATACAATTTCCACACTGATAGCCTTAGTGGTTTGTTTGTTTTTATTTCCCTAAAATGCTGATGTGACACCTTGCTTTAACACCTTCCTTGGTTTTCCATTGGAGTGAGGCATATAAGACCCTCCATAACTAGTTGTTAGCTGCCGTCGAGTCAGTTCCGACTTGTAGTTCCGACTCATAGTACAACAGAAGAAAATGCTGCCCAATCCTGTGCCATCCTCACAGTTGTTACCATGTTTGAGCCCATTGTTGCAGCCACTGTGTAAGTCCACCTCGTTGAGGCCCTTCCTCTTTTTTGCTGACCCTCCACTTTACCAAGCATGATATCCTTCTCCACGCACTGGTCCCTTAGAAGCTCCATAACTTAGCTCAGGTGTATGTATCTCTCCAGCCTCATCTCTTGTGACTCCTTTCTTTGAACTCTAACCTTTCTAAACTATTTGTAGTTTCCATCATTGGCACATGTTGCTCTTTGTCTGAAACGTCTACTTTCCTAGGATAGCTCCTGTTTGTCCTTTAAGAATTAGCTCAGGGCACCATTTTAAACTGTATGTCTACCCAACATATTTTTTCCTCTCAAATGAGAAAGCTTTGTTTTTTTTTTCCCCTGATGATTATAATGATATGTGGCCATTGTAGAAAAATAAAAACAATCCAGATGAGTATAAAGAATAAAAGTCACCTGAAATCACATCTATATTCAGACTTTAAAATCTCATCATCATTCAAACTTTGGTAAACAAAGTTATCTCATTCTCTTTCCCTAAATTAAAAAAAAAAATTGACATAAATAATATATAGTATACATACTTTTCTGTAACCTGTTTTGCCATATAACATTTTGGTGTCTCTTTTCTGTGTTCATAAATGGAATTATACATCATCATTTTTAATGGAATTTCATTGTAATGAGGAAACTATATTTATCCAGTCTTATTCTGATGGATATTTTTGAGTGTTAGTTAACGAGAGAAGCAGAACCAGTAAGAAATTATATATGTATGGAATTGACTTATACCATTGTGGGGGCTGGCTAAGAAAGTGAAAAATCTACAAGGCAGGCAGGCAGGCAGGCAGGAAGGGAAGATCCTGTAGGCCCTGCTGCTGCTTGTAGCGTCTGATATCAGGGAGGAGTTAGGCATTCTCTTAAAGGATTTCCAATTGATAAAGTCAGGCTTACCCGGAATAAACTCCCTTTTGATTAATGTAAAGTCAGCTGATTAGGGGTTTTAATTATACCGACAAAATCTCTTCATAGCACCACCTAGATTAGTACTTGAATAACTGGGAAAAGATATGTGTACCCTACAAAATGATTGCTACCTCCTTTCTGTCTTCCCAACTCCTGCTAGAGAATATCCCTTGTAGCCCCTTCTAACCAGAAATGTACTACAAAGGGAAGTCTGAGAAATGTAGTTCAGTTGAGCCAACTTGATATATCCAAAACCATCACAGGTGTACATGGATTTTCTCCATTGTAAACAGGGCTTATATATACAATATGCATCTGCTTAATAGTTTCTTGGGATAAATTTCTTAAAGTGGAAGAGGATTTTGAATTGTTGTTTTAACTCAATAATGTGGAAAACCAAACCCCAAACCCATTGCCATCCAGTTGATTCTGACTCATAGCAACCCTATAGGACAGAGTAGAACTGCCCCATAGGGTTTCCAAGGAGCAGCTGATGGATTAGAACTGCGAACCTTTTGGTTGGCAGCCAAGCTCTTAACCACTGTGCCACCAGGGCTCCCAAAAATACAGAAGGGAAAGGTAAATTATGATTTTGAATGAATACCTTGGACCTCTAGATGATAATATATTGGACGTAGAACTTTAAAGGAGAATAAAAAATAGTCCTGGATATTGAGTAGTTTTCAAAATCTTTTATAACAACTGGCGTATTTTAAATTTTTACTTTTTTTTAATGGCAAGATTTTCCAATACATTATTTGAGTTTTTTTTTTTCTTTACAATTAGCTGGGTATGACTGTATCCTAGGAGAGGATTGAGTAACCCAATTTGGGTTGTGTGACCACATTTGAAGCAGTCAAAACTCGTTGCCTTCGAGTTGAGCCCTACTCATAGTGACCCTATAGGACAGAGTAGAACTGCCCCATAGGGTTTTAAAGGCTATAAATCTTTATGGAAGCAGACTGCCGTGTCTTTCTCCCACAGAGTAGCTGGTGGGTTCAAACCACCGACCTTTTGGTTAGCAGCCACCAACCTTTTGGTTAGCAGCCAAGCGCTTAACCACCGTCCCACCTGGGCTTCTTTTGGAGTAGTCACCGTAGCCAAAAAAAGGGAGTACTGTGATGGACAGGTCTAACTCACTTGTCCATTCCTGTGCCAGGAGTGTCTTCAGGCTCGAGGGCTCACCGGTGCCACCAGATACACACAAAAGAAGGGAAAAGAGAAGCTGAGCACTAAATAGCAGAAATCTCCTACAGTGTTAATTGCTTTCTTCCCCTTGCTTTTATACTTTCCATGGATTTTGGAGTGAGTCAGACCTGGGTCTTGTTCATCTACTTGGTAGCTGTGGGACCTTGAGTTTTTTAAGTCTCAGGTTCCTCATTTGTAAAGTGGTGATGATAATAGTATATACTGTTTTAAAGATTAGATGAGAAAATATACAAAGTGCTTGGCATTGTGTCTGGAACACAGTAAGCACTCAATAAATGTTTGTTAATGCTATTTTTAGCTGCATACTGATCAGTTTTTCTCTTTTACCAGGCTTTGCCTCCAGCTTCCTGTGTACAGATACAAGTTTTATAAAACTTTTAAAAACTGTTTTTAAATAGAATGCATAATTTATTTCAGCAATATAAAAAATCTACAAATAATTATTACAATTATTAAAATTACTCATAACAAATTATTCTAGGATATTTATTTCAAGATTATATATTCGGTAAGTTCCAGCCATGTTTATCTTCATTATAAAATTGAATCTTGGGTATAGGTCACAAGTGTATATACTCTGGGTCTTTTTCAGTGGAGGTTTGTGTAGTAGACATTGCCAAAAATTTTAGTCTTAAGAACTTAGCTGGCAAGTAGCTGGTTAACTGATTTTAAGAGTAAGCTTCCATTTTTGAGATGCTGTGCTAGATAATTTATATACATAATTGCTAATATTTACAATTTAGTACTGTTATATAGGTAATATTCTTTTTTGTAGATGACGATATTGAAACTCAGGAATGAAGTCATTGGAGGAAGACAACTGAGTTCTAAGCTCTGCTCTGCCTCTTGTTCTGTGATCTTGGACAGGCCTTTCTAGGACTCAGTAACCTCATTTAAAAGAGTGAAATAATGTTTTTTATAATATATAGTAAGCATAGTACATAATAAGTGCCCATACATGGTAGTTCCTATTTTTACTTTTTCAAGAACCTTTCCTCGTTATAGCAAGGGAGCCTTTGAGAGTATTACTTTTTTACTTCTGGTAACCTGTTGCCATTTTGGACTACAGAAAATGTCCAAAGTGTCTTCATATTTATTTAAAGCAGTCCTTGGATTACGAACGAGTTCCATTACTAAACCTGCCTTTAAGTTGAATTTGTATGTAAGTAGGAATAATTAGGTACTGTTCATATCTAACCTCAGTTAGTCACGTTTGTCTTAGTATAGAGTACGTTTTCATGCATAAATAAACGTTAAATAAACACTTCCAGAAACACTAAAACATCTTCAGCATAATAATACAGTAATAATAATAATAACAACTAGTTTTGATGTGCATCACAAAGTAGTGCCTGTTTGTTTTTATGGACCATTGTATGTACCTCGAGTTCTTAATACAACAGGCTTTACAGGGTTGGTTCGTAACTTCGGGTTGTATGTAAGTTGGATGTTCATAACCTGGGGACTGCCTGTACTTTTATACCATCTTTTCTGAATTATCTTATTATTTTACCAGTGCCTTGTTATATTTTAAGCATTTCAGTTAATTTCATCATACTGTAATTTATTAATCTTTTGAAATCAGGACAATATCTGTTCTTTATTTAGAAGCTCAGTAAACTATATAAAGGATGGAAAAAGAAGAGTTTGAATATTTCATTGTGGGCATGTGGGTGCTTAATTATTTAAATTTATTAATAACTTCATTCTAGGAGTAGCATTAATTTATATTCTGATCTAGGAAAGTAGTTTTGAAAATGTGTTCCATGGAACCCATATGTAAGCATCTTGAGAGTAGGTGTGGTCAAAACAGGCATGTTTAAAAAAATTTTTTTTCCAATATCAGTAATAAATGTTTTCCATCCCTTCTCTCCTCCATGTAAGTACTGGGGAATCTGGGCTTAAAAGCATTTCAGAATGGTTCAAAGAAGTGGAAAATATAAGCTACAAGTCCTTCTTCATATAGAAGTGATGCTATTGCTCACAAGGTATATTGAGGAGGGAATGAATAAAATGATAGTAAAGGCCCTTACGTCTGCATATCAGAATATTTAATGATGGTAATTGCAACAGATAATTGAGAAAATACAATGCATTAAACTTTTTGTTCTTGAAAAGATATTTTGTTAGTTATTTTTAGTCAATATTCTGAGGATTTTCCAGTATAGAGAAAGAGGAAGGCCCTGAGGAATTTTTGAGAAGTTATTGAATGGCTATCACATTTCAGAGAATTTTTTTTTCATTCATATTAGTCGTATGAATAGTCTTATACTGTAGTGCTATTACCTTGGCACATATATGAGCTTGATATTATGAATTTAAAGGGGGCAGATAGTAAAGCAAAACAAAGACAAAATATGTTATACTTCAGATTAGATGCAAAGTACAGTTTGTTGACAGTAGCATGGGCTATTTTATTTTATGATACTGTATTAGTGAGTTGGATGGAAATGAGATTCTTAGAAGCAGTGCTTTGTTACTTTTTAGAAAACGTTGATATGATGTTGAGATCACTTGAAAGGTTTGTTTGCTGATCTTGTAATAGTCCATAGTTTAGCTATAGTGTGGGTTTTATTTTCTGATATGTTTTATTGTTTCATACTCTGAAATTATGTTTTTAGTTTTTAATTTAAAAGATTTTGGTGATGGATGCCCCATAAAATTTGTCAGTGTTATTTCTGTGATGATTTTTGAGTTATTAACATGGACCTAAGCCTTCCATCTTTAAGTGAAAATTGAAAGAAACCATTATCAAACTTAACATTTTTCAAACATTTTAGAAATTTCTTGATAAGCACTTACCAGAAGGATTGAAGATATCAAATGGAGATGAGATATTGAAAATTCAAACTTCTCATTTTTTGTTCAGAGACGGAAAATAATCTTCAGCAAATCCAGCTGCATTTATGTGTAGAAGTATTTGCCTTGCCAATAAGAGAAATGCATGTTTTAATTTTTTATTGCTTTGTAAATGATCCTCTACTCTATTCTTGAATACTTATTTTTGCACACTCTATAAATGAATCATCGTTTTGAACTTTTTTACATCAGTAATAAAAATGAAATTTGATGGGTTAGTAATAAGGTTCTTTTCCTAAAAACAATCCTTTTTTCATGGCAGTTCCCATTAACTGTAACTGCGTTAGCAAAATAGAAACCATAAAATGCATTTCATTGTGTTTATACACGTAGCTATGTTTTTGTGCTGATTATATATTCTTATCTCTAAACTTTTATAAGCCAAAGAAGTTTCTTTGTGACTTAACATGCGTTTGGATTTTTTTTTTTTTTTTTTTTT
>NW_004443973.1:8085099-8105652 GCF_000243295.1 Trichechus manatus latirostris | reverse complement strand
TATCTCTTCATTTGATGTTCTAGGGTTTCAGGATTGTTGATTCTCTGTTTGGCTTAGTTTTTCGGATCTTTGTTGTGGAGGGACGGCGTGGTGCTTCTACTTAGACCGCCATCTTGCCGGAGTCCTCCATGCGTTTGGATTTTTAAGAAAGACTTTCAGTGTACATATTTATCCCAGTGGATCAGTATTCTTAGATATTATAATGGAATTTCCCCCTACATGTCATATTACTTGGATCAACCTAGAACACTGACTAGTACTTCATATAAATAAAACGTATCAATTGTTAAACATGAAGAGGCAATCATTACTCCAGTATTTATTTCTGTAAAGTAATATTGGCAGCTGATTCTTTAACGATCTGGCCTTTTGTTGACCTTTTTTTGTTTTGTGATTATTAGTTAGAATGCTACAGGAAAATGTTTGGACTCATGAATTATAAGTAATGTTTCTAATTTTCTTATAAATTTAAAAAATGTTGTATGTCAATAGGAGATAATGTAAAAATAAGTTACTGTCTGATTTTTCAGTAGACATTGTTACCATTGTAATTTTTCTATTACTGTTCATCAGTTTGAGATTCTGCTTGGCCAGTGGATGAGAACTAGAATCAGTTACTCAATGTTAACTATTTGTTAGGTGATAATTGATGTTTGTTTCTCAGTTGAGGTTATGAATTATTCTTGATGGATTTTCTCTCTAAACTCACTTCTTCTTGCCATGTATTTGTACTGATTTTCTCATACTATCATTTAGTAGTTACTTGGAGAATGTAATAAAAATTGAAAAATAAATATTTAGATGTTTTAACAATCATGGAGTACAGTTTAAAGACACAAAATATGTTGTTATTATTTACAGTTTTGGATTATCTTTGTAGCATGGGTAAATGACTTTACTGGTCTGCCTTTTATAAAAAGATTATGGCATGATTTGAGTTGGGCTAGCAAGATTAAATTGTTTTTCTCTTGGATTCTCTCTTTTCTCAATCCCTGAATAATGTAACAACTGCCATCAGGCCAGAATTTTTAATGATGTAAATAAGCCATTATAGTCACTGGGTACCAAATTGAGACTAAAAGTGGGGACTAGTGGTGATGTGGTCAGGAAGGTGGAGATGAGGTGAGATTTCAGGAAGGTGAAGTTTCAAGGTAGTGGGTTGATAAAATGAAGCTAACTGGAGGGAAGGCGGAAATGTCAAAATTTATATGCGAAGCAGTAAATTGGAATTTATAATATGGTCAGGAGCCAGTTTGGTAACTGATTTAGATGAACAGAAGAAATTCTGAGGCTTCAGATGAATCAACATTTAATTGTCTTTCATTAATGATAGATCTGTGACTAATAGTAATGATCAAAACTATGACTGTTCAGTTACTGTTTCAGTGTATCAAAACACCCCACACTTTAGGGTAGTAAAACAACCATTTTAGTATGTTCATGGATCATGTGGGTCAGTAATTCTGACAGGGCACCGCAGAGATGGCTTGTCTCTACTTTATGATGTCTGGGTCCTTAGCTGGGAAGTCTTAAAGACTGGAAGTGATTCAGTGGTTGAGGGCTGGAAACATCTGGAAGCTTCTTTACTCACATGTCCGGCAGTTGGTGCTGGCTAGGACCTCAACTGAGGTAGTCTGTTGGAATACCTACATGTGGTTGCTCCATGTGGCCCTATAGGACAGAGTAGAACTGTCCTGTAGAGTTTCCAGGAAGTGCCTCGTGGATTCGAGCTGCCGACCTTTTGGTTAGCAGGCATAGCACTTAACCACTATGCCACCAGGGTTTCCCAGTAGTAATGGATAAGGGCTCCAATTTCCCCACATCTTCTCCAACGTTTGTTATTTTCTATTTGTTTTTTTCTTTTTTTTTTTTAAATCATAGCTATCCTAGCAGGAGTGAAGAGGTATCTCATTGTAGTTTTGATTTGCATCTCTCTGATGGCTAAAGACATTGAGCATCTTTTCTTCTGTTTGTTGTCCATTTGAATATCATCTTTGGTGAAATGTCGTTCAAGTCCTTTGCTCATTTTTTGATTGGATTATGTATTCACTTATTATATCGTAAATGATTGTTTATGTGTATCCCAATCACTCTCTCCTTTCTAATCCCCTTTTGTGCCCCCCTCCACCCACTCAGGAAAAATAGATCGCAGAGAGCAATGACAGTTTTATTTTCATCTTTTTTTTTTTTTTTAATTGTAGTCCCTGGTACATTTTAGAAGTTTAATAACCTATGTTTGTTGTTCAGTTAAATGCGTCTAATGTTTTTTTTTTTGAATCTCTGAGGATTTTCTATTCCTATTTTCATATTCATGAAGGGTTTCTGTGATGAGAAGGCTAAGTTATTTCTTGTTTTTTTTTCTTCTTGGGAAATCTTACAGTTCAGCCAAGATTTCAGGGGGTGTAATGACAAGTCAAATCCTCTATAGGGTATCATTTGTTTCATAACTAGTTGGGAGAAGTGAGAGGGAGGAGGAACAGATAATTTTTTACTTAGCTTGATGGGAGATAGGGAGTATATGTAAATACTTAAAACAGTGAGTATATAGTAGGAACTTAAATTTTAAAAATAGGTGCTATTATTAACAGTTATGGTATTTGGTTTAGAGTGATAGGGGTATCTATTTTCCATTTTCTAGGATTAAGTTTAGAGAACTATTAAACTATTGCACCTTGAAGATTAACATTTATTGAGATCTAATACTTGTGTGGGGCTATTTGTTTTCTCTGTATTTCTTGGCCAGAAATCGCACTCTTAATCTTAACCAGCTGTTTTTGTATATAGGCATACCTCAGAGATACTGTGGGTTCAGTTCCACACCACCATAATAAAGTGAATATCACAATAAAGCAAGTCACATGAATTTGTTGGTTTCCCAGTACACATAAAAGTTATGTATACTATGCTGTAGTCTATTAAGTGTGCAATGGCATTATGTCTAAGAAAAGATGTACATACCTTAATTAATAAATGCTTTATTTCTAAAAAATGCTAACCATCATCTGAACCTTCAGTGAGTTGTAATCTTTTTGCTGGTTTAGGGTATTGCCTTGATGTTGATGGCTGCTGACTGATCAGGGAGGTAGTTGCTGAAGGTTGGGGTGACTGTGGCAATTTCTTAAAATAAGACAACAGTGAAGTTTGCCACATCAGTTGACTCTTCCTTTCATGAAACATTTCTCTGTAGCATGCAATGCTGTTTGGCTGTTTGATAGCATTTTACCCACAACAGAACTTTCAAAATTGGAGTCAGTCCTCTCAAACCCTGCCACTGCCTTATCAACTAAGTTTATGTAATATTCTGAATCCTTTGTTGTCATTTCAGCACTGTTCACAGCATCTTCACCAGGAGTAGATTCCATCTCAAGAAACCGCTTTCTTTGTTCATCAATAAGAAGCAACTTCTCATCTGTTAAAGTTTTACCATGAGATTGCAGCAATTCAGTCACATCTTTAGGCTCTACTTCTAGTTCTCTTACTGTTTCCACCACATCTACAGTTTCTTCCTCTGCTTAAGTCTGGAACCTCTCAAAGTCATCCATGAGGGTTGCAATCAACTTCTTCCAAACTCCTGTTAATGTTAATATTTTGACTTCCTCCCATGAATCACGAATGTTCTTAATGGTATCTAGAATGGTGAATCCTTTCCATAAGGTTTTCAATTTACTTTTCTCGGATCCATCAAAGGAATCACTATCTGTGACAGGTATAGCCTTATGAAATGTATTTCTTAAATAATAAGACTGGAAAGTTGAAATTACTCCTTGATCCATGTGCTGCAGAATGGATGTTGTGTTAGCAGGCATGAAAACAACATTAACCTCCTTGTGCATCTCCGTGAAAACTCTTGGGTGACCATGTACATTGTCAATGAGCAGTAATATTTTGAAAGGAATCTTTTTTTCTGAGCAGTAGTCTTAACAGTGGGCTTTAAATATTCAGTAAACCATATTGTAAACATATGCTATCATCCAGGCTTTGTTGTTCATTTATAGAGCACAGGCAGAGTAGATTTAGCATAATTCTTAAGGGCTCTAGGATTTTCAGAATGTTAAATGAGCATTGGCTTCAACTTAAAGTCAACAGCTGCATTAGCCCCTAACGAGAGAGTCAGCCTGTCCTTCGAAGGTTTGAAGCCAGGCATTGACTTCTCTCTAGCTATGAAAGTCCTAGATGGCGTCTTCTTCCAACATAAGGCTATTTCATCTACATTGAAAATCTGTTGTTTAGTGTAGCCTGAAACCCATTGCCATCAAGTCTATTCCGACTCATAGTGACCCTATAGGACAGGGTAGAACTGTCCCATCAGGTTTCCAAGGAGCGGCTGGTGGATTTGAACTGCAAATGTTTTGGTTAGCAGCCGAGTTCTTAACCACTGCGCCACCTTCATCAATTGTCTTAGCTAGATCTCTTGGGTAACTTGCTTCAGCTTCTACATCAGCACTTGCTGCTTCACCTTGCACTTGTATGTTATGGAGATGGCTTGTTTCCTTAAACCTCATGAACCAACACCTGCTAGCTGCAAACTTTTCTTCTACAGGTTCCTCACCTCTCTTAGCCTTCATAGAATTAAAGAGAGTTAAGGCCTTGCTCTGGATTAGGCTTTGATTTAAGGGAATTTTGTGGCTAGGTTTTCTATCCAGACCACTAAAACTTTCTCTATGTCAGCAGTAAGGCTGTTTCGCTTTCTTATCATTCACCGGAGTAGCACTTTTAATTCCTTCAAGAACTTTTCCTTTGCATTCACAACTTGGCTAACTGTTGGTGCAAGAGGCCTAGCTTTCGGCCTGTCTTGGCTTTCAACATGCCTTCCTCACTAAGCTTAATCATTTCTAGCTTTTGATTTAAAGTGAGAGACCTGCAACTCTTCCTTTCACTTGAATACTTAGAGGCCATTGCGGGGTTATTAATTGGCCTAATTTCAATATTGTTGTGTCACAGGGAATCAGGGATGTCTGAGGAGAGGGAGAGAGATGGGGGAATGGCCAGTTGGTGGAGCAGTCAGAACACACACATTTATCACTTAAGTTCTCTGTCTTATATGGGTGCGGTTTGTGGAGCCCCAAAACAATTAGAATAGTAACATGAAAGATCACAGATCATAGATCACTGTAACAGATACAATAATAATGAAAAAGTTTGAAATATTGCAGGAATTACCAAAATGTGACACAGACATGAAGTGAGCACATGCTGTTGGAAAAATGGCGCTGATAGACTTGCTGTGTGCAGGGTTGCCACAAACCTTCAATTTGTAAAAAACGCAGTATCTGAGAAGTGCAACAAAGTGAAGCGCAATAAAACGAGGTACGCCTGTAGTTCTGCTGTTGCCGTCATGTTCATCTCTATTTCTGAGAAAAACCTAGACGTGGTGTCAGTGTTTCCTCCTCTTTTATGAATTTCATATTATCATTTTTAGAAAGAGAATTCAAATTTTGAGTTCTACCTTCAAGGTTCATATCTATTAATTCATAATAACCATATGTAGTTGGCCTGCTTTTTATTGGAAATTGATGAAAAATGGCAGATCATTTTTATAATGGGACAAAGTCTAAACATAACCACTTGAGAACCTGACACATGCATACTTACTAAGAATGGAAGGTTTTTAACTTGACTTGTATTCACTCTAGCCTGAGTTATTCATTATGTTGTGAGTTTTTTTTGACCCTTGTTAATCTCTGAGAAGTTTGTCAGTTTTATGAAATTGATCCTTGAATACCATTTTGAAATTGATCTCTAGGTTTAGATGGTTGATGTTCAAGTCCTCATAATTACTAACTTAATTTTACTTTCCTTATTGATTACATCTAATGGAAAAACTATCATTTAACCACTTTGTTTCCAAAACAAGTGTGGCCTCAGTTCATTAATCTTAAAGACTTATTATTGAATGCTATAAAATTACAATGTGTTAGTAAGGCATGTTTTAAAACACAGCTTTAAGCCATGTCCAGAAATACTTGAGTAGAATAAGGTAGACAAAAATCTTGAATAAAATTAACCTGCACAGATTCCCAGTACTACATTGTCTGAGGCAAATGGATATAAAAGGTAAGAAGAACTTAATCTTAATTCACGTGCAATGTGGGTCCTTAGGACAGTCTTTTTTTGTGGTGTCCACAAACCATCTGCATCAGATTTACTGGGGTTACTTTTTGCAACTGCGGATTCCTGGTCCTCATCTCTACAGTATCAGAATCTCTGAGTTTAAGTTTTGGCAGAAATATGCAGTGTTCCATACTAAGGCTTGAGAATCACTCTTGTAGGATGACTATAATTGATTTAATTTTAATAATTATACCAGAGAGTGTTTATTTATGGGCTCTGCTTAGTTGTTTAGTTGGGTGTTCACTTACTCTGGGTTCAAATCCTGGTTCTTGTCACTTACCAGCTTTGTGACTTTGGGCAAAGTACTTTTTTCTCAGTTTTCTTACTGTAAAATAGGAATAATAATAGTAGTGTCTGCCTCATAAAGTTGTTGTGAGATAGCTAATGTATGTCAAGCACTTAGAACAATGCACACTGCACACAATGAATGCGAGTCTTTTAAAAATTTCTATTTGCCTGAGATTTAATTTATATACCATAAAATTCACCCATTTTAAGAGTACAATTAAATGATTTTTTAGTATATTTACAGAGTTGTGTAACCAGCACTAATCTAATTTTAGAATATTTCCATCATCCCGAAAAGAAGTTCCGTACTCTTTTACAGGAGCCCTGGTGGTGCAGCGTTTAAGCGCTTGGCTGCGAACTGAAAGGTCCGTGGTTCAAACTCACCAGCCACTCTGTGGGAGAAAGATGCGGTGGCAGTCTGCTTCCATAAAGATTTACAGCCTTGGAAACCCTAGAGTTGATAGGAGTCGAAATTGACTCAATGGCAGTGGGTTTGGTTTTGGTTTTGGTTTACCGTTTTACAGTAACACCCCATTCCCACCCCTAGCCCTATGTAGATTTGCCTATTCTGGATATTTCATATAGATGGAATCATACACTATGTTTTCTTTCGTGACTGGCTTCTTTCACTGGGCATAATGTTTTTTAAGTTTATCAATGTTATAGCATATATCAGTACTTGGTCTCTTTTTATTGCCAAGTAGTATTCCGTTGTATGGCTATATCACATTTTGTTTACCATTCACCAATTGATGGACTTTTGGGTTGTTTCTATTTTTTGACTATTGTGAATAATGCTGCTGTGAACATTCATGTACAAGTGTTTGTATGGACATATGTTTTCATTTCTCCTGGGTGAATATCTATATAAGTGGAATTGCTGGGTCTTATAATTCTATGTTTAACATTTTGAGAAACTGCCAAACTGTTTTCCAAAGTGATTGCACCATTTTACATTCTCAGTGTATGAGAATTTCAGTTTCTTCATATCCTCATAAAAACTTATTATCTGTCTCGCTGATTATAGCCATTCTAGTGAGTGTGAAGTGATATCCCATTGTGGTTTTGATTTGCATTTCCCTAAATGTTGAACATCTTTTCATTTGTTTATTGCCATTCATATCTCTTCTTTGGAGAAATGTCTATTCAAATCCTTTGTCCATCTTTAAAAATTAGGTTGTCTTTATATTACTGAGTTGTAGGAGTTCTTTATATATTCTGGATATAAGCTCTATAAGTCTTGAGGAGTCTTAACTGCTATTACCCTCTTCATAATTATCAGTATCTGCCTACATAAGTCTAGTAGCGTGTGACCAGAAAGGCATAGATTCTCATTATTCTCTAGGTTCATTTGGGCCGCAAGTTTGGATGTGAAGGAATTTTCCTCTATTTTCAGGCTGTTTTGCTTTCCATACTCTGCTTCTTGAATGGCAGGATATGCCATAGGTATTAATTCTGCTACATCATTCATTCATGTGACTTCACTTTGGGTAATTTTAATCTTTTGTTTATCACTTTGCTACAAATGAGTGGCTGGAGGTTTTGATGAGGAATTTGTGGAATATTATTTGAATTACTTGCCATGGGTTCAGTAAGTTGGCATTCATTAGGCATTCTAATTTTTTCTTAGTTCTTATGTAACCTGTAGCCCAAACAGAATTAAGGCTTGTTATGGGTATACCAGATAATCTTTATTGTCATAAACAGGTAGATCCTACTATTTGTGTTTTTTTTTAACTTGAGATATTTTAAAGGTAAGAAATATGGAACTAGGCCATACGTACCACTAGAGTGTAAGTGCCTTAAGGGCAGTTACTTGGCTTTCTTTATAATTAGATCTTTATCATTTAGAACGGTGTCTGGCACATTATAAGCATTCAGTGAGTATTTATTGAATAAGTGAAAAAACAGGTTTGTAAAAGGTGACTAAATTCACTTTATGAAATGAGAACTATGTACAATTTACTATACATATTTATATACAACAAGTCATAAAAGGATATATGATGTCAGTCAACAAGTCATTTCTCTGGAAGGATTGATGATAACTTGTAGTCAAGGGAATAGATCTGGTTTGAATCTTCTTTTAGAGTTTTGGAATCCTTTTGTGTTTGTATCTCACACTTCTCCAGTCTACTGTCTGTCTTAGAACATCTGCTTCTTGCCTCAAGGCCATTATTTCAATCTAAGATAGTCCTTAACCTTTATACCTGCTCTTGCTTGAAGTATATTCTTTAAGTAGCCTTACCACTATGCTAGAAATGCTGAGTGCCTGTTTTTTAGATTTATGGAAATGACAGCGTAACACTGCACTTCCTTTTTCCTTCTCCAAGATGAGCCACTTGCTGACATGAAGTGTGATCTTTGAGTTGAGGTGGTGGGAGAATAATTTTAAACTCCTTTTGTGTGAAGAGTCACTTCCTGCTTATACATCCTGTATAATATCATTAAGTATCCCTTATGGGACAGTAGCTCAAGGGCATTACTATTTAATAATTTCATGATCAGTATTATCTGGGATATGGTGTTATCTTTGAATTATACTGGAGTTTGTCGGTTGAATTGCTGTTAAACATAATACATAGCCCTTTAAATTCTAGTTTTGATGAAGCCCCGTATCATCACATTTTAAATATAAACATCTTAAAAATCTGTTTTAAATGAAGCCTTCATATCATACATAATTGCCTTAAAACTTGATGAGTTTTGAACTTAGTGTCTAGGTTGGTATCACTGAGAGCATCACTATAGTATTTATGTCAAACTAGTAAATGTATTTCCTTCTTTTCCTGGTTCGTCTTGCAGTAACTTGTCCAATTAAAGAGCTGCCAAATGCTCTTTGAGCATTTTGTTGTGTTAGTAGTATTTACACCTTTGGCAGAAAGCCATCCAAATTTGGAGATAGGCCGCACATTATTTCTTACTCCTTATATGTAACACTAAGTAGTCTTGGTAGGCTGAAAAGATGACAATTATGAACTTTTGGAATCTAGTTGCCTAGGGATAAATTGGGTTTGACTTCATTAATGCACAAATGATAGGTTTGTATAGAGTTATTATAGCATTAATCAATTTGATAGATTGGAAATATGACAGAACTGAAGCAGCATGTAATATTAGTGCCTATTATTCTACAAATTATGTTTTCACCTACATTCGTATGCCATAGGAGTCGTGATGTACATTAAGAATGCAGAACTTAAAAAAAAAGGGGCACTTTTTTTCGTGGCCCTTTTCTTGTCCTCTTAGATTAGATCGTCACGAGATGCATTTTAGAATTATGACTTGTTTATCGGGTCATAACACTTTCATACTGTGAAATACCCTGAATTCAATGGAATAGATAGATCATCTGCCACCAGAATGACATATCACCCAACTTGAAACTTAAGAGAATACTGCAGATAAATATAGAGCTTTTAAGAGACATAGGGATATACATATGTGAATTTATTGGCCAGCGGTCATTTGACTAAAAATTATAATGGATTAGTAGTAAAGAATATTGATTAAAAAAATAAAATTGCACTGAATGATAAAGCTTAAAAAATAGTAGGCAGCCTAAAGACAATTAAAATAAATAAGAAGCAATATATTTGGGTTGGGGATGCTGCTTTTTTTAAATACTTATGTATGTATGTATGTATGTATTTGTTTAGGCATTATTTGTCTTACGGCTTTCAAATGTCCAAGAGTGTGTGCTTTGTTATCCTCTCACATAAATGCTTATAGGAGTGGAGAAAGTTTTTTAAAAAAGTTGAAGAAATGTGCGTTTGAATACAAAACACTCCATCCCTGCTAAACCCCAAAACTTTAAGAGGCATCTCTTTTGCTTCTCATAAAGGGATTGCTCCATGGGGTTTTCAAGGAGTAGCTGGTGGATTTGAACTGCCTACCTTTTGGTTAGCAGCTAAGTTCTTAACCAATGTGCCACCAGGACTCCAAAGGAGACACTAAATGTAAAACAATCAGGATGTAGGCCTGGCCAAAATTGGAAAGTAGGTAAAAGACCAAGTGGGTAAAAGACTGTTAATAATGTTAATTGGATATGAGCTTAGTTATGAGGAGCTCTGCTATTTGTTTTATTTCTAGATGTTCTTTATGTTGTACACTAGGAATATATTTCTTCTTTATAAAAATGATAGAAAATTTAATGGATCTTTTGCTAGTGAATAAGAAGTAATTCTAATTTTAAAGACTGAGTTAATGCTGGTCACTAGAGTACCTTAAAGTAAGTTACTACTTGGTATGAAAATGATATACATGGTAGTTTCTTCATCCTGAAAAAATTAACTTCTGAAAGGTGAGTAGTTTTACTTTGGAATTTTTGTAATAAAGATATTAGCTTTAAATGGTGATTAGACAAAATTTTGAAATCTTGCCTAATTTGAATTCCATATTTGGTGTATATTATTGTAAATGCTGTAATCAGTTTGGAGCAATTGAGAAGCTAAGTCTTTAATAAATGCCCTCAGACCATAGGAATTTTTCACATTCTAGAGATTTACTGCCTAGAGAGATAAGATATTGACATCACATTAGAATAGAGTAGAAAATAACATAAGACATAAGACAAGTACAAACTGCTACAAACAGTATAGATAAAGGAGAAATTAGATTTGTTTAGTTAAAAAAGCCTTCTTTAAGGAGGTGGCATTTAACTTGGTCTTGAAAAAGGTATAGGATTTGGACACGAGGTGGTGAAGTATTTTGGGCTGTAGGGAACCATTTGAGCAATGTCATGAAGGTGAGAACATATGAAGTGTGTTGGGGAAATTTTAAGTACTCTGGCTGGATGTAAGGATCCTGTTGTTAGGTAGGTAGGTGCACAGGCAGGTATCCTCAGCCTCCTCACTAATTCATGTGTGTTCATTCCTCCTCAAGTTTTTTGGTTGGTCAAAGAAGATGATTTCGCCAGGATAAGGAGGACACTTCTTTGCTCAAGTTTATGTGAATGGCTGTGTTCCCTGCTAAAATGTCAAATAAGTAGTTACTTATTTAGAGCAATGTTCTCCAGTGTGGGGTGGGGTGTGTGCATCCTGTGGTATAAGAGAGTCCTTTGCAGTACAGGAAGATAATGTTGGAACTTGAATTTTGATTTACTTTTTTTAACGTCTTTTTTAGTGTATGTTTTATAATGTGCATGATATATTAGCTCAGAAATACCAAGCATTTGATTTCTTAATCTATTTGGGGCTGCTTGTGCAAATATTTTATTGATGGAGACATGAGATTTTAAAAAATGGTGACCTCTGGATTAGCGTCCTAGGAGACCTCTGGATTAGCGTCCTAGGATGTGGAAAGGGAAATAGTGAGATGGCTTGGCAGGTGGTTGAGGGCCTTGACTGTTAGGCCTAGGAGTGTAACAATGGTAATATCCGATGAAAGCTATATGTTTTATATGTTTTCATATAAAATGCTGAAACAGATTTCCAGTTTTTGGGTTTGTGCATAGGTGGGAAATATGTAGCTAATTTATAGAATTAGGCAGCTGTTCCATGTTTTTAGAGTTGTGTTGTTGATTGTAGTATTGAAGTTCTCTGGGTAAAATTTCCTTTTTTTTTTGTCATGTTGTGTAGTTTCCTTAGCTTCCCTGCTGGATTTTTACCCTAAATGGTACAGAGTAATAACAATAATGATAATGGTAATAATAGAAACAAAGATTTATTCAACCAACATTTACTGATTGTCTATTACGTAGTAGGTGCTAGGGATAAAGTGGTAAGCAAAAATCAAACATGAACTCTGTATTTTTGGTGCTTGTGTTCTATTGGGGGAGATAAACAATCAAATAGTCAACTCAAATCGATGTGAAAATGTTGACTGTGATAAGTGGTACAAAACCCCCCAAAAAACCAAGTCCGATTCATAGCGACCCTATAGGGCAGAGTAGAACTGCCCCATAGAGTTTCCAAGGAGCGGCTGGTGGATTTGAACTGCCGACCTTTTGGTTAGCAGCCAAGCTCTTAACCACTATGCAACCCAGGTCTCCAGGTGGTACAAATGGATGTGCAATGTATAAGAGTTTGTAAAGGGAGTGTTTTGGAGTATTTAAACTGTTCAGGGAGGTCTGCAAAGGCTTCCCTGAAGGCAAGATTGGCTACGTAATTTGTAGTTCCTAGTGTAAAATGGAAACGTGAGACCCCTTGTTCAAAAATTATTAAAAATGTCAAGATTGCAAGAGCAAAGCATTAGAACAAGCATGGGGCCCTGTGCAGCTGCACAGGTTGTACCCTCATGAGGCTGGCTCTGCCTAGGGAAGTGATGTTTGAACTGAGATGTGAGGCCACAATAGGAGGGAAAGATTATTCCAAGCAGAACAGACAACATAAGCGAGTGTCTGGGGCAGAAAGGAGCATGGCACATTCACAAACTGGATGAAGGCCAGTGTGGCTGGAGCGCAGAGAGTTGGGTGGGGAGGTGTGATGAGGCCAGGGAGGTAGAGAGGGTGATGTGTAAGGCCAGTAGGACCTTGTAGACCAAGCTGAAGATTCTGGTCATTACTCTGAGAGCCCTATGTAACTATTGATATGTCTCAATAATAATGTGTGCTAATAATACCAGTAACCTGTACCTTGACAGCATTGAATAAAGATTCTCCCTCACCCCCATTTCCTATCATTTCCTCCTTTTCAGAAACTTTTAGTTTCTGAAACTAAATATCTCTATCAGTATTTATTCTAAGACTGGCCATTCCCTAAGGAAGGTTTAAGAAGACACTTGACATCAGGGAGGGCTTTTGGTGGTAGATATTGAGACTAGGTAGAGTAGGTGAGTCATGAAATTTTATTCACTTGTGAAGTAGTCAGTGGTCAACTGAAGTAAAACTAATAAAAGATGAAAATAGTTTATTACTATTTTAAAATACTTTTCTTTTTAAATGTTACAGATTTTTAAGGTTTATTGTTAGTACCATAATTCTAAATTCTTAATCTCCCTCTCTTTTTTACCCATGGAGTTCCTGGGTGGTACAAACAGCTGGCTTTCTTGGCAGCTAACCGAAAGATTGGAGTTCTAGTCTACCTGTAGGCTCCTGGAAGAAAGCCTTGGCAATCTACTTCTGAAAAATCAGCTGTTGGAAACCATATGGAGCACAGTTCTACTCTGACATACGGGTCAGATCGACTAGACAGTAACTGGTTTTTACATACAGTCAGTCACGAGGGGTGGGTATTGATTTGTTTGACCTTGGGAAAGAGAGGAGTGGGGAAGAAATTGTCTTTTTGGACTTTGAATATCTTTCACATAATAGGTATTCTCAATAAAAAGTCTTTAATTAATATTACCCAAAGCAAGAAATAGGCTTTGTTATATGTGGAAGATAATGTTCATGTTTCATGGATTTACTTATGAAGATAGTTATAGTGCTCATTTCCCAAAATGATAGCTGCATGGTTGATTTGTGGATCCACTGCCATGACACCCAATTTAGGATTTTCACCTTTGACACTATTATCAGATGATATCCTTATACTTAAAATATAATTATTTGAGCTGGTTCACGTAGGCAATGTATATAAGTTAGTAATATTTGTATACTCTGAGTGCTGCTAGTGTATAAGATAGGCATCTGGTCATTCCTTGCACACTCTGTTTCTTGCCTGCTCGTGCATGATACTCTAGAATTTTCAGCTACTAAAATAACATCATTATGTAGGTTTCTATCAGTCTGGTTGCCTTCTCTTTTTAAGTGATCTATTTGTGAAGAAAACACCAGATGTTTTGGTAGGTTGTTGTTAGCTGCCACAAGTGGACTTGGACTCATGATCACCCTGTGCACGGTGGAATGAAATGCTGCCAGTTCCTGTGCTATGCCCATGATGGTTGTGGATTAGACCATTGTGATCCATAGGGGTTTCACTGGCTGATTTTTCAAAGTAGATCACCAGGCCTTTCTTCCTAGTCCATCTTAGCCCAGAAGCTCTGCTGAAACCTGTTCAGCATCATATCAACACACAAACCTCCACTGACAGGCAGGTGGTATCTATGCCTAAGATGCGTTGGCCAGGAATTGAACCCAGATCTCCCACATGGAAGGTAGGAATTCTGCCACTAAAACACTACTTCCCCCACTTTGGTAGGGTAACTTTCTGAGAATTTATTTTCAATAATAATTTTTGAGTTGGAACATAATTTGTATCTTGGATCAAGTAAAATAAATACCTCCTCCTTTTCTAGCTTTGGGACCCTGGTGATGCAATGGTTAAGAGCTTGACTACTAACCAAAAAGTCAGCAGTTTGAATCCACCAGCCACTCCTTGGAAACCCTATTGGGGCAGTTCTGCTCTGTCTTATAGGGTCGCTATGAGCTGGGATCAACTTGAAGGCAATGGGCTTGGGTTTTTTTTTTTTTCCCCCCTAGCTTTAGGTTCTTAATAACAGAACTTTTGACATTTGTAGGCAGCTTCTTTCTTATTTGCAGTCAGGTAATATGTTGTAAGACTTCTATTACTTTCACATATGTCTGTTGTATTAGAATCAAGAGAATCCATGGGGATGATGATAAGTTAAGTGGAACATGTAAGTTGCTGTTCATGTGAGAACCCTGTAATATTACAGAGTAGTGAAGTAGCTTCTGATTTATCAAAGAATGATTATATTCTTCATATATTTAATGCTAAGAATATGTCATTCCATTGTTTTGAAAATTTGTAATCCATGTGTAGCATATAACCAAAAAAACTAACCAAAAGTTAAAATTACCTGAATATTTAATTAGAATACTCCATTACCTTAACATAATTGATAATATTAGGTTCAGTGAAACTTCGATTAAAGAGACTATTTAGGGAATGGGATAGTAAGTTTATTTAATCAAAAATATCCCTTTTCTTTGTTTGCACACACAGTGAACACTAGCTGTATGCAAAACATGGTACAGTGTGGAATACACAGACGCATAAGACACATCTGTGCCAGCAAGGAACTTAGTTTCAATATTTATTCTTTGAAATTTTTGTAAATTTTATTCCTATGTTTTATTGCTCTAATAAGATTAATATAATTCATATAATTGAATCTTTGGTGATTTAGGATCTTATAAAGAATGAACCTCATTGTACTGTTTCTAGTATAGCTGTACATGGTGTAGGTGTGCTGACCGTACAATTTATCCCAAAATGTTATTTTTGAGTAGTGTGCTGATGTCAGCTTGTTTTTATTTCCCTGACTTTTATTTTAAAAACTGTGTTATATAGGTTAATTGGATTCTTTTTGAAATTTTACTTCGTTAAAAAGTTTTCAGTAAAATATAATAAATACTCATTTTCACTACCTTTTTGGTATGTAAGTTGAAACTCAATAGCTTTACATGTTTATATAATATTATGGGTAACAACATACAAAACTATGTATTGCCCATTATTTATTTACTTGATGATTTTGTGGTATTATCCTTAAGTATGAATTTAATTTTATGTTGCTGAAACCAAACCAAAACAAAAGTTAACTTTTATGATTTATAATAATACTGTTAAGTTTTTCTTTTCATTTTGAAGTGTAAGTGAAAGCAAATTAATGAGTCCTGCCTTCCTTCTCCATGGGAGGGACTGTCTTAAATGATCAGTCTTAAGAAAAAAATACTTCATGTGCATAAATTTTTTTTAAATCAACCAGAATTATATCTCAAAAATGGTAATCTGTTGCTATGTGACAGTGACTAGATTAGTATTTAAACACAATAAGAAAAATATCAATTATTATCAAATCTTATATATTTGATTTACTTTCTTGCTGAGATCGAAAGTAGTTACTGTATTAGAATTGATGATTCTGATGTCTTACGCCTTTTACAAAGAATTCAACAAATGATATCCTGTATATTCTACCAGTGGTGTCATTGCTTTTTAAGTACAGTTGATTAGACAAAATTTGAATCTAGTGCTTTTTCGAAGAACTGGTAGATTGCTAATATTCTCTTTGTACCTGGAGTCTTCCCTAGATAAGAGGTTAAGGGGTCAAGGTCAAGCCTGACTTCAGGCCTAAAATTAGCTTTACTAGCTTTATTTCAAGGAGCCTGGTGGTACAGTGGTTAAGAGTTTGACTTGTAACTGAAAGTCGGCAGTTCAAACCCATAAGCTACTCTGCAGGAGAAAGATGTGCCAGCCAGCTTCTGTGAAGATTACAGCCTTGGAAACGCCATGGGACAGTTCTACTCTGTCCTATAAAAAACAAAAAAACCAAACCCGTTGCTGTAGAGCTGATTCTGACTCATAGTGACCCTACAGGACAGAGTAGAATGGCCCCTTAGGGTTTCCAAGGGGCGGCTGGTGGATTCAAACTGCTGACCTTTTGGTTAGCAGCTGTAGCTCTCAACCACTGCGCCTCCAGGGCTCCATAGGGTCACTGTAAGTTGGAATCGACTTCACAGCAATGGGTTGGTTGGTTAGCTTTATTTCAGGTTGTGGGTACTTATTTCATCATGTTACTATGCTTTAATTGTTTCTGTGAAGTGGTAGTGGGGTGTCAAGACAATGGAATGTTCTAGAATACAACAGGAGGCCTATTTTTAAATACTACCAGCTTATAAGGAAAGATGCACAACCTTATATAGATGTATTTGATTCTTTTGTATAGTGTTGTCTATTTGAAAATTTACTTTGTTAAAAGTTTACAGTAAAATATGTTAAGTTTCACTTTTTTATAGCAGATGGAAATTGGGTATCTTCTTATATGTGTGAGTAACATTTTGGATCTATATTTGAAGGAGCTTAAAGGAATTATAGTGTATAGGCTATTTAATTTTTTAAATTCTCAATTTTGATTGCACAAACTGTCTCCCACCACCTCCTCAAAAAACAAACCACCACCAAACAATAAACCAAACGTGTTTAAAACAGGTTCTCTAGCAGAGGTTACCATAGAATCTGAGGTAGTGTGATTAGTAACTATGTGTAAGGTAACCTTGGCAATTGACTTTAAATGCTCTAGGCAAACATAATTATTAATTTGGTTGGTTATTGATATGTTTTTTTGCCCTATGTGCCTAATTATCACTGCGTTGTTTCCACAGCTGCAGAACCATGGCCTGAAAATGCTACATTATATCAGCAACTGAAAGGTGGGTACTTGTTCACAATTAAAAATGGCCTTTTATCAAAGTATGTATATTTAAAAAACCTTTAGTAATACACTGCAAAGGGAACATAAAATATAAAGAAGGGATTCCCTTGTATAATTTGTCTAGGAGGTTTTATCTAAACTTGCCAGTGTAAACCAACTATTCATGGCCTATAAGGTCTTTAGTTTATTATTGACTCATTATATTGGCTGCTGTAGGCAGTGTAAAATGATGTGGTTGCTGGTGCAGTTGGCAGATTTACTGCACCAAGAGCTGAGACAGCAGATTTTTGAAGTCCTGTGGTAAAGTGGGCTCTCAGTAAAAAGGAACTGTTAAAATGTATAGGCTAGGATGGTTCAGGCTCCCTTTAGCAGCTCTTCATATATCATCAGATCACATTAGGGACCCCATTTGGGGCTCAGCAGCCTGCTACAGTTGTCAGAGGACGGCAAAGTAATGAAGACTAATAGACAGCAGCGCTAGTCTTCTAAGCATGGAATTTTTATTGCAGCGAACTTGTCATCTTTCTTTTTTGTGACAGACCTAGACACACTGTGCAATATTAACTGCAAGCTGGTTTTATATGATTGTGAATGCTTTTACTTTTAACTAAAGGGATTCGAATAGATACTATTTTACTTAATTTTAATGAAAAGGAGAGGAATATTTCTTGAAAACTTGAAACATGAATTTGTCTTTAAATGAGCAATTTTAATTACATATTGCTGATAAAATGAGGTAAATGATTAGTTTTAGAGAAATAGCCTTGTTTAATTATTTATTTACATACTATGATAATATAACCAAAATTATAATTACACAATAGCATTGATATAGAATTTCATAATTACTTTGTTAAAGGCTATACCTTTTCTTTTTATAAGTAGAAATAATTTTTAAAAATAAAAATACTTTAAGTATATTTTGCTTGTTTAGTGATCACGCTATTGACTTGGACTTTTTTATTGCGTTTCCACAGAGGAGCAAATTTTGCTTTCTGACAATGCAGCTTCTCTTGCTGTGCAGGTAAGTATGTAAATAATGGAATGTTCTTTTACCCCCTAGGTGATTTGAATCATTTGGAGTTCGGTTATTTTTTTCCCCTCCAGAAAGTCTGATACTATATGTTTAAAAATTTTCTGTGTAATTTACTGTCATCAATATAACATTGCTTCTCTGTTGAAGTGTAATTTTTATATAGTATCATTCAGTTAATTGTTGTCAATACATAAAATAAATATAAAAATCTTAATTATTCATTCATTTATTTTAATTTTTAAAAATCACTTTTAGGTGCTAGACATTCTATTTCTTAGCAGTTTTGCTTTTGGCTAGATATGATGGTATTGATTTGTTGGGGTTGTAAATTTATGGACATGAGATTATTTTTTGATTTACTTGTAAGGATTTATTCATCACATAGTTTTAATCATTATTCTGCTCATTTTACTCATTCTAGCCTTAATCCTTTTGGTGATCTTGAAGCAAACATATTCTTCTCTAGCCACTCCTTTTATATTTATTGATTACATTAATATGTATTATCCCAAACAACTTATTGAACGTAATAGCTCTTCATGTTGTATATCACAGTTGTATGATCAAAAAAGATTAGTGGCCTTCTAACCTGCATAATAGAAAGAATAGGATACTTACGGATTGTTTGCTTAAAAAAAAAGTTTATGTAGGTTATGGAATTATAATACAGTTATTCAAACATTTTATACATATTTAGCTGTGATTTATTTTGTTACCTTACGTAGCTTGAATCACAAAGAGGATTTTATTTTGGAACACCTAAAAGGTAAAAGGGAACCCTGGTGGCGCAGTGGTTAAGAGCTCGGCTGTTAACCAAAAGGTTGGCAGATTGAATCAACCAGCAGCTGCTTGGAAACCTTATGGGGCAGCTCTGCTCTGTCTTATAGGGTCGCTATTAATTGGAATCCACTCAGTGGCAATGGGTAAGAGATAAAAGAGAAATTTTAAGACGTGTTTATTGGAGATGAGACTGTGAACTTCTTGAGGACAGAAAGAAAGGGAAGGAAAGGAACTGACTTCATTGAGCTGTTGCTGTGCTGTAGGCACAACGCTAGGCACTTAATTTTAGGTCTTCTCATTTATCTTTTTTATTCAAGTCGATATCCTCTGGGCTTAATAACAGTGTCTGAAACATAGTACGTCATTTAGTACATGTTTGTTTTGTTTAATGCAGGACAGGAAGGAAAAGATGGAAAGAAGTGTGTTTTCTGATAGGCAGAAATTCTCAGTTGGTTATATGTAATAAATATGGATTTATACTTACAATGTTAATTCTTTTTTGTGAGGGAGATGGAATTTAAGTTTAGCTTTCAAATATTAATAACATAGTGCCTGGCATGTAGTATATACTTAAGAACTGTTTGCTGAATGAATGGTTTATAGGTGTGGTGAAAGCAATCTTGCCTGATAACCAACAGCACAAGTAAATTAATCTCTGTGTATAGTGTTTCCAATCTTTATATCTTTGAAAAGACAGCTTCAGGACACAGTGAATACTTTAGTTGAAGCACAGTTCTTAACCTTTTTTTAATTGACATTTTTGGGGTAACTCTTTCAGGATCTGATGAAAGCTACAGAAAACATTCCAGTGCACACACACAAATAAAAACATACCCATGATCTTCTGCATATGTTTCCAGGAGGTTTACTGATTTCCCTCCTGAAGCCATCTGGGGATCTCCTGTGAAGAAGAGCTCTTAAACTAAAGGGTTCAGGAAGTGCTGAAGTAATTTTCACCAAATAGAAAGGTATTTTGGGAAGGAATAGATCAGTAGTTCTTAACTGGGGATAGATATTTACCTCCCAGGGAACATTTGGCTAGGTTTAGAGACATTTTTGGTTGTCACATTGGTAGGGACTGGGTGCTGCTGGTATCTAGTGTGTAGAGGCTAGGGATGCTGCTACACATTCTATAATGTGCAGGACAGCCCCCTACACAACAAAGTATCCAGTTCCAAATGTCAGTAGTATCGAAGTTGAGAAACCCTGGAATAGATGGTTTAACTAGTTTTCAGTACAAACCCAGATATCAGTACATTCAAAAAAAAAAAAAAAAA